>NC_056728.1:1577006462-1577141462 GCF_019279795.1 Protopterus annectens | reverse complement strand
GTTTAGGCCTGGAATATGACTACAAAGCCTGCTGTTTTCTGCCAGTCATTTCTTCCAAAAACCCGTAGGTTAAGGCTGCCCTGCCTTAATGCATTCCGTGAAACACAGCATCTAAACTGCCTAGCCCAGGTCTGAATCAGGCATAACCTCTGAGGTTGCAGAACCTGTGGTATGTCAACTATTCTCTGTTGCCTGCTACCAAGACTCTGTTTGAGGCCAGTATGGTTCCTGAGGCCTTGCAGATGACTCATCCCTTATCATTTCAGAGGGCTCAAGTGGAATCCCTCAATTTCTAGTCCAGGAAGAGGTTCCAGGTACTCTGAAGAATGCCAAGGTTCTAAACCTTTGAGACTCATTCAGGCGGATGTCACACTTAAACAAAAAAAGCAAAAATCTAAGCATGCGACTTTCTCTACAGCTTCTAAGGAAAAAGAATGGATCAGTTTCTTCCAGGACTTATTTTAAGCTATCATAGCTCTGAAGCCTCTTTCTTTAGTGACCCAGTTTCTACACACCATACCACAAATACATACCCAAGATTCCTCTTCCTCTGAGGATGAACAAGATGCAGACTCTAATCATTCTCTGGATTATTCCTCAAAATGCGTTCTCCAGCACAGCTCTCTTCTGATGAAGGGAACTCCTTTCCACAGATTCTCCCATTGAGCAGGCTTCTTTTGCAGAAACTATTCAGGACATGATGAAGCACTTTAAATGGCAATCAAAGCAGATCTCTGATGTACAAAACAGATACTATAACCTTCTGGAAATGGGCACACCAGATCTTTCTCCAGTTCCTGCAGCACTAGAGGCATACCAGGACACCTTCAAGTCAACATCTTCAGCATCTGATTCTCAACCACCAGCACCTAAAAAAAATATCAGGTTCAATAAGTTACCTGATGACCTTAAATACCTGAATAAGAATCCTGTGGCTGACCATGCAGCAGTCTTTCTTTCCTCAGATAAGTCATCTAAGCTGCTGACAGTGCTAATGCCTTTCTCACTAACAAGGATACTAGGACTAAGGGTAGGTGGGGTAGGAAGGTCTACACCTCTTCCACCTTAGCTTTCAGGGCATTTAACTATCAGCCGCAAGTTATATCAGACCCACAGTCAGCAGATAAAAAGCAGGAAATGCAAACCTTACTTTCTCAGGCTACTTAAATAGCCAGACACAGCATCAAATGCAATTATGATGATATAGATGCCACCTCCAGGGCAGCTGCTGCCATGGGCTCAGTCATCAGACCATATGCATGGTTACGCAGTCAGCCCATCCCTGAGAACTTCAAATCTACAATCTTAGATTTGCCTGTAGACAAAGATCTCTTGTTTGGTCCATAGGCTGCCAGTCTCTTCAAAGCTGTACAAGAGCAATGCAATACTTTGGAAAAAAATGTAAACAAATTCTGCATACAGCAGTGCCTAAATACCATAGAAACTACCAAGCTAAGTCTACCTCTTTTGTTAAGAGGGACCCTAGGTCCATTCACAAACAAAGAAAAACACCAAGTAAAAGATTTCCAGACAAACCACACAGGAAATCCCCTTTAGGAAGGCCTCTGTTTGGAAGCAAAATCCTCTGACTACCTTCCCAACTACCCCTGTCCTCTTTTCTACCCCTCTATGCCTCTATCCAAAAGACTTTCTCTGTCTCTCTCCTTTTGGGAAATGGTAATTACTGACAAATGGCTTCTGACTATCGTCGAAGAAGGCTATGCCATGTCTTGGGAAACATCCCCTCTCTAAAAGTCCGGCCTCTTCCACCACTTAACCAGCTTCTATTGCTTGATCCTGTTATTCAGGACTTACTATATCAGGGCATCATAGAAGGAGTGGCAACGTCCTTCATAGAAAAAGGTTACTATTCTAGAATCTTTATGTTACCAAGGAAGGAAAACAGGAGAGTCGAGACGCATTCTGGATATATCTCTTCTAAACACTTTCCTGAAATTTCCTGCTTTCAAAATACTTTCAAAATGCTCAGTATTCACACCTTTTTGCCTTCCATTCTTCCTCATACATTTCTGATATCCCTAGAACTAAAGGATGCCTAACTTCACATTCTTATTCGACTGTCTTGGCAGGAAGTTCCTCAGATTAATTTTTGGCTTATTGCATTTTCAGTTTACTGATTTGCCCATTTGCCTTTCTATAGCACCAATATTTTTTTTTACAAAGTGTCTAGCTCTTGTGGTGGCTTACTGAACGCACACAGGGAATTCAGATTTTCCCTTACCTGGATGGCCTATTGATCCAAGCTCTCTCCACAGACATCCTCCTTGAGCATGTACATTACATGGTACATCTCCTGACAATCCTGGGATTCACAATCAGCTTCAAAAACCTTTATCTCACACCCACTCAGGACCTACCTTTTCTGAGTTGCAGGCTACACACACACAAAATGTATGCCTTTCTTCCTTAGGAAAAGTTCACAGTCTGGCTAGTTTCTTCTAGAACTTCTACTCAGTGTTGCACTGCAAAGCAAGAGAGATTCTCAGGGCCTTGGGTTTCATGGCAGCTATCCCCATACTTCTGGCCAGACTACACATGAAAAAAAATTCAGTGGTACCTGAAATCTGTGTGGTCCCAACATTCCCATCCCCTGGATACCCTGATCCTTCTCCTGCCTTGCCTCATAAAGGAGCTGCTCTGGTGGAAGAAGCAGGCCACGCTCAGCCTAGATCTTCCTTTCACCCCAGCCCCACCAAACCAAGTTCTTCACACAGATAATTTGGATAGGATATGCAGGGCATGGACATGATCTCACTGACCACAGGAGAAATGACCTTCTCATCTCCTGAAGGAGTATAGCAACTTGAAAGAAACGAGAGCTCTTTTGCAAGCATTGCAGATCTTCTCCTAACTATGGAAACCAGGCACAGTCATGATGTACACTGACAACACCACAGTTACGTGGTATTTAAACAAATTGGATGATGCACTGTACAGGTTAGCAAAGGAGGCATGGTACTTAGCCACACATGGCTTTTCCACCCTTTCTCACTTTACACATGGACAGGATGACTCTCAGGGCCAATCCTTCCGTCATGCCAAAGTTAGTGAATGAGCTTTCCCTCAAGTCAGTCTATTCACCTGCCTACCTTTTTTCCCAATCCCCATAATAGGGGAAAAAGAATTATACACTGTCTAGACATTCACAGCCAGCTGAGGTTCTACTTGGGCAAAATGTCTAGACATCCACAGCCAGCTGAGGTTCTACTTGGGCAAAATTAAAACTATCAGAAAAACTGACAGTTTGTTTTTTTCATGAATTCTAAGCTGGGCCAGCCGATCTCAAAGAAAACTATTGCATTCTGAGTATTGAAGGACATCTCTTTCTTCTGGACACAATATAGTAAATCCTTGTCTATACTATTCGGGTAGTAACCTCTTCTGGTGCCTTCCACAGTGGTGTAGATACCATGTCCATCTTGGAAGCTCTCTTCTGGTCGTCTTTACACACCTTCACCAAACACTAGAAGATTCATGCTTTTTCCGGATCCAGGCCTGCCTTCACTAGGTCTGTCCTGTCTGGGCTGCTGGGCAGCTCATCCACCCTTTAGCTGAACTCCCTCTTCTCTACCTCTTTCAGCTCTGTGAATCACCCATATGTTAAGAATACTGCAACAGTGATTTTAGTCAGGACACAGTACATTTGTGTAATAACATAACAGAACAGTAGCTGTCCTACTGATTACTTTTACATTAATTCTTCCATCTCTCCTTCCTCTCTTCTCTTCCGCTGCTCCAACATCATTCTTTCTGTCAGTTGTAAGCTGTCACCTATATCATACCATTGGAGGAGTCTACTTAACCTGCTCGAGCTACACCCCTCCTAAATGACCAGTCTCCTGTCTCAGTAGACTTCAGGTCACTGGCTTGGGGATAGCCTGAGGTACTTGTGCATACATCTGCCTATGTACCCTAAAGTATGTGAGCTGAGGTCATGCATCAAACGTGCACCCTCAGGTAAGAAAAGCTTTGGTACCCTGGACGATTGTCAGTAGACAAAAACTGTATGTTAAGAATACTACAACAGTGATCAGTAGGACATCTCCTGTTATGGTAAGCTCTTTGTAGAGGCATTGGATTATATGTCAGTTTCTAAAGTTACCAGGTGTATTTTTTGTGCAAAACAAATGCAACACAGACACTTCCATAGACAGTACTTGTTTTATGTAGGGCTTAAGAACAACATCACCTCTTGCCTACACTGTGGTAATTTCAACCAGAAGGTTATCAAATAGAGAGAACAAAATATCTGGTAATACTTGAACTGGAAGAAGCTGCATGTCTTTCCTAATTATGCTGTTGCATCAGTCAGATGATTCACAGATGCCCCACATAAAAAGGGGAAAGAGAAATCTTCTTCTTCTTCTTCTTTCGGCTTTTCCCGGTTAGGGGTCGCCACAGCGGATCACATGTCCGCTCATGATTGGCAGTGGAGTTTTACGGTGTCGAGTTGCCAGCCCAACCTTCCGCAGAAGGCACACACACGCACTCACACCTAGGGCCAATTTAGAGTGTCCAATCCACCTACAGCATGTCTTTGGGATGTGGGAGGAAACCGGAGCACCCGGAGGAAACCCACGCGACCACAGGGAGGACATGCCGACTCTGCACAGAAGGCACCCCAGCCGAGGATCAAACAAAAAGGGGCAAGAGAAATACTCATGAGAAAAGGGACAATGGGAAACTGGTGACATAAAGTCCCAAGGCCTCCCTAGGCTTGAGAGTATTGGGTCTGGTAAGAAATCTTTGCAGCCCCTGAGCTTGATGCCTGCTTTGGACCAAGGCATATGGCAGTTGTCCTCAGGTGGCTATGACACTCTCTGGGAAAAGCATGTTCTCCTGAGATGAAAGCATCTGTGGTCTGTTGATGTAGACTTCTCCCTGAGGCATCTGGCTCCAACACCTATCTATTTTTTGTGATAATCAAGGGTGAGGGCAGTATTCCCTCAATTTTAATATGTGAAGATGTCTAGAGTTTAAAGAGAGAAGCCATTAATGCATGCCCACAAAAACAGAGACTTCTTAATGTGGCTACTACCCTGACCAGCAGTTCCACGGTATCCAGACCTCAAATGTATGCATCTTGTCTCAGCCTGAACTAGTTAATCCTGTCCCCATCCCAGGCATCCTACCAAGGTTTGATGAGGACATTTTTTCCTACTCGACAACCAGCAGCATTAGTCAAATAAGTCTTCAGTGTCGTGGATGCCCGTACAAAAAAAGGAAAAAGATATCTGATTTCTCAAACTGAGAAGCAGAAGAACTGTCTCATGCACAACAGAGGTGTCCTGCACAACAAATGCTCTCCCACTTTCATGTATGTCAGACACTGAGGATAACCTGCCCTCTGCTTCCACAGCAGAGGATTTATCATTGGAAGGCACCCTCAGTAGGAAGAATGATTTCTTCAAGTGGGAAGCTAGAGATTACTCGGATGCCCAGAAAAGATACAGAGTCTCTCTGGCTTTACCAGAGCCAAAAGTATTAGATTTTGCTCTACTTATTGAAGCTTTGAAGAATGCATTTACCAGTGCATCTCTGGCTGGATTCCCAACCTCCTGCTCCTAAGAAGCACAGCTGCTTCTATAGGGCTGTAGTTCCTGTTAACAGTTGTACAAGAATGCAGTTGCTGATCCGGCATGAAGTCTATGGATTGCAACAAATGATTCTCAGGCAGCTTACAGCCAAAATTCCCATCCTCAATGACAAAAAAAGAGACCAATTGAGGAAGGATGTTTACAGATCTACCACCCTGTTTTTTCAGGACTTTGAGCTGCCAGACTTTCATGCTAAAGTTCCAGGGGACCATCCTGACTTAAATCAAGGAAATGGAAAGAGACCGAAGAAAAAGTTCAGAGAGGTAAACTGCTGGAGCTTTGCCATATCTTTTCTCAGGTTGGTAAGTGATCTATCGAGTGTGACTGTGATGTGGTAGATGCACTGTGCAGGGCAACAACAACAGGGCCTGTTGTGCAGAGATATATTTGGCTGAGGACACAGCTCCTGCTATAACACTCAAAATATAGCTTCTGAATATTTCATTAGAGAAGTTGTTGTTCTTTAGATGCTTGACTGAACAGGTGTTTAAAAAAGCTGGAGGAAAGTTGGAAGACTATTCCATCGGTGAAACAGCAGTTTTACAAGAAATTATCCCACTGAAATGTTTTCCTTGCAGTATAAATGACCCTACTGAAAGTTGGACTTTTCATCAGAGGGAAGACAGAGAAATAGCCTAAGGGAAAGAGAGGCCAGTTCAGAAGAAAATGGAAAGCTGACCAAAAAATTGAAACACAAGGGTCCTCCAGGCCAAGACACCACAAGGAAACACATATGACTAGAGAGAGCTCTTCCTTCCCCATCAAAATCCACCCAACCCACTCCCTTTCCATTGATACTTTCTTAACACATGCCTTCCTAAAAAAACAGGGTCATCTGAGTCTTTTTTTTTTCAGAGTCTTTTAAAATCATTTAGGATACCTGGGTAATGTGTAACTTGAAATCAGGGGTACAGGTTACTGTTCAGAACAAAAAAAAAGTTCTTGAGCACCACCCCCCAATACTCTGAGAACAAAGACACTTAATTGGGCCTGTACTGCTGTCACTCTTAATACAAGGAGTCAAAGAACGAGAAGAGATTATTGTACCAGGAAGAAGTTGCAGAATTCTACTCAAGATTTACTTCTGGTAACAAGAAGACTGTTTAGCCTTGTCAATTCAAAACAAATTTCTTGACATGCCAAAGATCAGAATGTTAACTTTGCAGGCATTTATGGTCACCCAAGATCTGAAAGATGCCTACCTCCATAAAACCGATGGCCAAAACACAAAGGTTTTTAAATTCAAAGTACAGGATTGGTAACAATTGCCATTTTACTTCCATGTCCTTTGGTTTATCTGTTGCATCCAAGGTATGTAGAAAATTAATTTGATTTGGTTAAATTTGGTTTGTGGGTTTCCGGGAATCTTCCTAAGATTATATTGTTTCTGAACGTATTAAAATGCCTGGGAATTTCACAAAGCTATGAATACATGATAAGTGTAAAGCATGGGTAATGTTTAGTATTAATTTTCAGTTCTGACATGGATATGGGTGCAGTAGCATAGCTAGGGTGGAGCAAGAGGGGCAACTGCCCTGAGTGCAAAATGTCAGGGGGGCATAGTCACAGTACAGGCCCAGTGCGATAATTGAACCAGCTATGCTTCTGCATGGATGGGCTAAAGTTGCAGGAGAGCCACAAGGTCAGGCATTTTGTTAATTAAAACTTCTGGCTTTGAGACGAGCAACACTGATATAGGTAGAATTGGAATTGTCTCTATTTTTAACTGTTATTTGGGATGTCCCATAGCTGGAATCTGCTTAAAAAAGGAACTGTGCTGGCAACAAGGGCCTTGACCAGTATACAGAAGCCATGAAACAAGGGATGTTAGCCATCCTTTGTGAGTCAGTTTGATTGGTCTGCCTTCTTATTCCATGCTGACACATATTGGACCCCCTGGAACGACACTAAGTATTTAACCAAATGTTGAAACTAGTAATCCTTTCTTTGCATTTGTGTATCATTATGGATGAAGATAGGATTCCACTCAGGACCAGGGTCTTGCCCAGTATTTGACACATGAATAGTGAGATACAGTACGTCTCTCTTGTGTATCCCTCAAGGTTGAACACCTCAGGTTATTCAGACCTACTTGGGAATACCCCAAAGTTATATTTGTATTTGACTGGTATGATGGACTGAAAAGCACTTGTAACATTGTGGATCTTGGCAGTGGAGACACAGCTATCACATTTTCCTTTTTTCACCCTTGTAAGCATGGTGTCATTGTGACTGATAATGCAGTCATCAATTGCTAGGACATTACTTTTTGTACTCCAGAGTGTAATGACAGTAGAAGGTTTGCAGTCTGCCACCTGGTGACTCCTTGCTATGCATGAGGAAGATGGTGTTGTGTTGTATTTGTAGATTTTTGCTGAGACTATATCTTCTTGGTTCTAAGAGGCTTGGGGAGTGACGTTTGGCAACCTCAGCATATGTTGGTTTGAAACCATGTTTCAGTAAATCCTTTAGCAATCCTACGTGTAATGGACTTTACTGTTACTCATTCTGTCATACTAATGTATATTTTTGTAGAGAATATTTTGCAGCTCTACTGAGGAATTCAAGTTGCCCCTAAATCTGGATTTTAAAAGTGATTGGTTAAATGGAAACAGTATATGTTTATTTCTTGCCATAGCTGTTCTGTAAGTCATATCTCTCAAGCTCCAGAAGACAAAACCAAAGCAGTATATTTTTATTTATTCATTGCCATAACTGTTTTGTGAGTCATGCCTGTCAACCTTCAGAGGACAGAGTCAAGACAAAAACGTCAAAAAATCAGGGACATTTGGTTAAAAAGTCAGTTGCACCTAATTAGCTTAAATTATGCATATTCATGGTCAAGGCTGTCATACTAAAGGGATGAGCAAAACAGTTAAATTTTACTTTTATTCTGTCAAGGCATAGCATAATTCTTACTTAAAACAAACCCTTTCCATTACAACAGAACAAAGACGTCTCAGTATCAGAAAATGTTCAATATCAAAAATGTTATGTACACAAAACTGTTTTCCATGAAAAAAATGTGTCCTGCCCTCCTGCTGCTAGGAGTACTAGTGGTAATGTACTACCTGTCCATACAAAATACTAGCATGAAAATGAGAAACTCTTTAACCCATAATCATATTCTGTGCTCTTTGTGTCTGCGGATCTGTGCGCTTCCTCATTTTGAAAGCACATTCAGTATGCAGACAAATTCGTGCATTTATATTTAAACAATTTTTGCTCTGGAGTGTAAACTAACTAGTTCTGTTATTGTTTTTAGTAGTAGTATATTTCTGACATGCTGAACAAAAATATACATTAACTCATTATAGCTTAGTGATGCCTACAATCATTTTTGCAGTTACATTTTACTTGACACCTATAGGCGTCAAATATTGCTTGTTCATATTTGCATTAATAACTAAATCATGCTACACACAAGGTATAAGAAAGTTTCATCATAAACCTTACATGAAGCACACAACTGTACTGATATTTGAACTCTGTCTAGCGCAGATAAGGAGATATTGAATAATATTTGTATTGTTTGAATATTCATATTAATCTAAATATCGCAACAATCAAGTGAGTAAGACAGAACTGCTTAGCCTCTTATGAAATCTCATAGATGTATGAAACAAATGCTGCTGTAACTCTGTGTTTGTGGGGGGGGGGGGGGGTTGCTTGAATGGTTCCTGAGATATCACAAGCTGTGTGTACATTACAAAATAAATATTTACTGTGTTAATCATGGCTTATAAAATCCACTTTGACCTAGAGTTGAATGAATGCAGTCACTGTAAAAAAGATTTTTGCTGATTACAGTTTTCTAGTAATATTTACAGTTCTAGAAATATGAACATTTGTTTGAACTGTGAGTTGATAACTTTTTTAAAGGTTCAGACCATACTTGTAAGTTGAGTAGAAACTCAGAAGACCTACATTGGATGAAGTAATTCCCTGAGCACTGCAATATGGCAACATTCAAAATACACAATCTTAGTGTATTTTTTTTTCAAGTTTTATAAAAGGCAACGGCAAACTGTTCCATTGCACAGTAAATACAGGAAGGGGGCCTACAAGAGTAATCTGAGTATTTTATTGCCACACACACACACACACACACACACACACACACAATACATATTGTGTGTAGCAATATTTTTTTTTGTGTGTAGCAGTAAAAATACTTGGAATACTACACTCAAAAAAACATTATTGCAAGTAGAGTAATTTAGCATTTTTCAAATTAACATTACTGCAAGTGGCAAAATTTAAAATTTTTCAAACATCTGTAAAACTGCTACAACATAAGCTGCATAACATCAGTTTGATGGGATGGGTGTACTAGTTTTTAGCAAGCAAAATTGCCCAGATCAGTATAGTGAGTCAATAGCTGCTACTGTATACAGGCATACTTCTCAACCTCTTACACAAGAAATCTGGACAAAGCCTGACATAATGGGAGGCAAATGCACAGAAGTAGGGACACGTTTTATTTATTTATTTTTTTTAATTCGCATTGAGTGTCACGTCAGAATTTAGGTCACTCTGAAGCAGAAACCACACTTGACAAACCACACTGGTTAGTTTGTTTGTTTGCTCATTCATTCATTCATTCATTTATTTATTAAGGGTGGGAGTTTGGCATAATGGTTATGGTGTTTACCTTAGAAACATAAGGTGCAGGGTTTGATTCTCACATGGGGTAATTGGCTAGGCTGAAAATGGCCCACAAGGGCAGTTAGCCTACTACTAATCTATGAACCTATGAATCTATTTGTTTACTGGGATAGTCCGACTGGGTGGTTAACCCATTTTCTCCAGAGCCCCTGGGGGAAAAACCCCAAGTTACATTCAGTCTATAACATCTTTAAAATACAGACACATGAAATCACAATTATGGTAAAAGCAAATAAAGGAGACTGTAATCATTGATTAAAAATACTAACATAAGTTAAACATTAAAAGAAAAGAAAAAAAAAGTCATACTTGGTACAGTAGTATAAGAGCAAAACAAATATAGAACAGATTTGTCCAAGACTTCATAAGGTATCAGTCAGTATTTTATTAAAAAAAAAAAAAAGTTTGTCACCCTTATTTGTGTTTTTGTAGGAAACACTTGACAAAATAGTAAATGCGATATAAAAAGGGGAAGTTTACACTGCTGCATCTTTTATAGTTTTGTGTTCAGTAGTTGATGTTCAGTATCCTAGTGGTTTCCCTCTAAAAGGTGGCAGTAACAGTACAATGGTGGACACAAGTCATAACAGCTAATGACCAGAATATGGAAGAAAATAGTTAATTTATAACATGAGTAAAAATGCTAAATAATTTAAAAAAAAATGTTAAAAATGTTTTAAAGTAGTCAATAAAGAATATATCAGTTTAAACAGCAAAATTACTTATAAACCATACAGCAGAATTCAAGAAAACAAAGTGCTTCTGCACATGGACTGCACCGAGTAAACTTTTTTCCCCCCTTAAATCAAAATCGGCTGTTTAGCCACAAAAAATACATGTTTGAATTTTTTTTTCATTAGCAGAAGAGCAGGCAAACAATGAACCATGTTTTCTTTTGATGTGTAATTTTATGTTTATAACTTGTTCACCAGTAAAGCTCAGTGGACATGAAGATCAGGAAGCTTCAGCTGATTTGCAGCTTTTTGAATTTTAAAATTTGTTCATAAAAATAATTTATACATTGAAAAATTCACTGGTACTTCACTCTCTCGTTGAATTCAGTGCTAAAATATAGAGATGAATAATACGCTTAACTGGCCATGCAGAATGATCCTTTTCAACTATCTCTTACTACTGCGAACTTGATGAGTGCTTATTCAGTTTAGACCAGGGAATTGAAATTTTGCAGTTTGATCGGGACATCAGCCAGCCTAGCAGGTCATAATTTAATGCAAACAGAGAGCATATTTGAGACTGTCGGCTTGCAAATCAGGATGTTGGTACAGTGTACTAATTTGTCATTTAAATTGGATCATCCCAGCCAAATCAGGATACTTGGGAGCTATAAATATTCCATTTGTACACTCTTGGGTTGCTCAGTCTGGCTGGAGAAACTCTCTGTGGAACAGGGTACTTGTGACTGAGCTTGCATTGTAGTAAACTTGTAAGCAATCTAATCATACGTGTGAACAAAATGCCTGTATGGTAAGCAAAAATAAGTTCAGTTCAGCATCCTTTTTAAATGAAGAGGGATGAAAGATGCATCCTTTGCTTAAACTTTCTGCAGAGTAATTAAGGGGCATTACTACCTTTCAGAAGTAGGCAGCTGTCGTTAAACAGTAGGACCATTAAGGTTTCCATGTATTAACTCTTCAGATTGATGTAAGATGGTTCCTGTATCATGTACAAGAGATGTTATCTTACTTCAGCATGATAAGTATATCAGATGCTGGTAGTAGAAATTTATCCATTCAGGCATCATTTCTATTTTTTTTAATTTCCTGCCGTTTTTCTCCTGGAACCACACACAAGAAAGCATAACTCATTCAGCCTTACATATGTATATACATTGTGGGACACAGCCTTTACCATCATCTGCAAGATTTACTAAGTTGCAGATTTAGCCAAATAATTATTTAATTTTTAGGGGCTATCTGCTTAACATGTATAAAATAATAATGTTAAGAACTGAGTTTGCATTCATTTAATTTTAAATGGTCATTTTCTAGTGAGTAGGAACTGTGGAAAGTACCTCAGTCTATTCTTAAACATGCTCACAATGAGACTAAAGTTAACTTCTTCACTGCCTTGCAGCTGTGGTGTAGTATGTTTTTTTTCTCTTTCTCTCCATTCAGCTAATACCCTTTGTATGTTTAAAATGTTTTGGCAAATTAGCTAGTAATCTTTGGTTTAGGCCCACAGTCCCAGGATGTAAGCTTTTAATGGCTTCCCTGTGAGGTTCAGAGCATGTGATTTCTCAACATTTTGGAAGTACCCTTGATTTATGACCTGCATTTGTGCTAGTCTGCTTCTTTGTCTTCTCTGCATGGAGCTCTTACTAGGCATTTTTGGTCCTCAGTGGTATGTGTACCAGTCACCACATTGTCCCAACCCACTTTAGTCCGACCCACTTTAGTCCGACCAGATCTTATTTGGCATCACTTTACCCTTCATAGTGCAATCAATACATTCCTTTATGTGCAGGGCTGCCCTCCCTTCTCACTTTCTAGATGTGAAATTTGTCGATTGTTTTGCATACTGATACTGATTTATCATTTAAGTTGTAACTAATGTGATTGTCAGTGTACATCCTGGAATGCTGGGACGAGAAGAGGACATATTTCAATGTACATTTTGGCGGTGAACAGGATTATGGCTGCTAGGGTGCTTCTTTGAGTCCTTTGTTTGATTCCATAAGTTTGTTTTTTCCACTGTAGCAGGTCACTTAAATAGATGGTGCTTCCCAGTTCCTTCTGAAAGAGAGTAATTTCTGCCTCTAGTTTTGTTTGTCTTTCGGCTTTTCCCAGTTAGGGGTCGCCACAGTCCACTCCAGTCCGCTAATGATTGGCAGTAGATTTTCACGAACGCCGAGGTGCCAGCTCAACGTTCAACCTTCAACGAAGGCACGCCCATTTACGCATGTATTTCGAACGCCCACCCAACCGCGGGGAGGACATGCAGACTCCACACAGAAGGCACTCCCCACACTCCAGCCGAGAATCGAACGGGAGAACCTCTTGCTGTGAGGCAACAACGCTACCGCTGTACCACCGCGGATGTTATCATTTCTGCCTCTAGTAAATAAATAAACAAAATATATTTGAAAGAACATTCCATGCTTCTCAGCAGTCACTGAATGCCTCAAAATTTACCTGTTTCCCCTTAATTTTCTGACAGAATGTGGCTAGAGTCAAAAGTCAAAAATTTGTACAAGACATTACAGTTTAGAAGTGCACTTTTGCTACAGCTAGATTATTTTAATCAAATTACCATTTGAATTGTATTAATAAAGAAAGTTAACAGCATATGTGAATAGTATCAGATATAGTTAAATGAAAATAAGAGATTAAGAAAGTATGGCTGATATTCATAAAACTTTCCCTGCGTTCGTGTCAACTGCTGTGAACAAAAGGGCCAGTTTACACAAATGCAGGAAATTAAATTCAGAGACATGTTTAGCCTCAGTGAGCTAGCACTAATCTGCACTTTCCTGCAGAAGTAACCAACAGTAACCCAAGCATTGCATTCATACAGGTTCCCTGCCATTCACACGCCCTCACACATACACACACGTCTCAACTGCCCCTTGGTACCCTCTCACTCTTATACTAATATGAGTGATTGCAGTCAGTCAGTAATGACAGATATTAGAGTATCATACTTCTTATTGTTCAGATAATGCATTGTGATGCTAAACCTGTTGTTCTATTAACTTCTTATTTCTCTGATTTGGGGTTTTCAGTTCACCATTATTTTTGGCTTTTTTCCTGAATCTTTTACAAGTAAGTTGAGAGGTATCCTGTAGTCCATACCCCCATCACTCGCTCTCCCACACACACACACACACACACACGCACTCAAACTGGCTCACTCACTCACTCACTCACTGACACACACACAAAATGCCATCCATCATTGTTATTCATCACCATGTTATCCAACAAAATGGAGATCTGTAAGCCAGACTGTGGCATGTATGCTAGGATATCACAGTATGACTTGATCACTGTTGGCTAGTCACCCCATCTGCATCACTTTGAATTAGGTCAAAGATATTTCCCCTTTGTGGTCAAGGATCTCAGTTTTTACTCATTTCACCTTCAACCAACATTTCTTTGTTTCTGTCTGTCTCTTTACCCTGAATGCGGGCACCTCCCAATTCACTTCTGTGAGATTAAGGGTACCTGTTGTGCATGATTTGTTTCCTGTTTGCCATCTACTTTTTCTGGTTTTAAAACAGTTGCCATCCTCACCCCCCCCCTCCGCATCAATTATTCACAAGGTAGGCCCCTTACCTCCTCCTTCATGTCACTGTCTCAGCTTTCCCTTTCTGCTGTATCTTTGCTTACCCCATGTAACTCCATCCAGAATATATACGGTCACATCATCTTAGCTCATTTCCTCCTTCAGACTCTGAAAATACTGTAAAGGTGTAGCTCCTGATATTTGGCCAACACTGCTACTGTTGCAAGCACCACTGATCCCATTTCTGTGTCAGCACCATAATTGTAGGTCTAGTTTTGTTTTTTTGTCTTTCTTATATACTTTGGAGCTACCAAATTGTTTGTATGCATTACCTTTACTGCTAGTTCTAAGCATGTAGACACTTTCTGTGGAAGTAATGTGTCCTGCTGTCACTGCTTATCCCCCTTTTTTCCTTCATTACTTTCATACCCAAGCCACTCACTATCTTATTTCTTAAAGGCACAATTTCTGTACTTTGCTATGTCTTTGGAATGCTTTCATTTTTCTCTCATCAGTGAGAGGTCTTTTTGTCTTTATTGCTGTTGGTTCATTTTGCTTTTATTTTTGCTTTTTGTCTAGTTGCTTCATTTTGCATTAATCATTAAAGGTACATCTGCAGTTTGTACAGTGACATCACTACTTCCTTCTGTTTCCTAATGTATCCTGGTGTACTGAAGTTAATTAGTATATCCAGGCTGCCATTAGATCATTGTATCCATCGTAAGTCCCTGTTTTACCTTTTGACCATCAGTAGCCTATGTTGTGTAATATTAACAGGATTTAATGAGCTTCGAGGTACAGAATTCATTGCTTTGCATGTACTCCAAATAGCAGATGCTGCATTCTGGATTCTTCTCTAGCCTAGCTTACGTGCCCATAAGAGAAAGTTCACCTTATTTTGCATATCTTGGCATCTTCCATAAAATGAAGCAGCTTTCATTTTATTGCTTCTAAAGAGCGAGTTGTAAAGAAATGTAATTGATCATGGTACGTAGTTGGTTGTATTGTATTTGTAACTCAGTCTCATTGTTGTGTTTGTTCATTTAAAGAGTAACATTCAGTTATTTTTGTAAAGTAACAGCTTTATTCATTTTTTTTTATTACACATCAGGTTGTGCATGTTTTTGGTAATTTGTTTTGTACTGTTATTATGTGGAAGCATATTTCTCATGTCCTCATTTTGCCTCTTATTTTTACTCTGTCCATCATAAAGTTTTTGTTCTGGGAAATCACTAAGGATTACAGTCAGTCAGTAATGCCCGAAATGTTATATATTGCATTAAATAATGTCTGCTGTATATGCTGTTAATTCAAGTTACACCACTGTCCTGGGAATGTAGATGAAGGAGGAATGCAATATGAGGTGTTACTTTTATATTTCTCTATAAACGATTTGGTAGATATGGCTGTATCTCAAATAAAACAAAATGCATTTTTTTTAATGTAGTACATGACAGAGATTGCAGTAACATGTTTTCATAAAAAAAATGACTAGCAGTTAATTGTTATAATGTGTCAGTCATTAAAAAAGGTATTTTTGTAATTTAGTACATAACAGAGCTTGCAAAAACAGTGCTACCCAGCTCTGTGGCATAGACTGATAATATCCTGACAGTGATCCGGACAACTCACGATTGTTTAGAGGCGTGAATGCTGGAAGAACCAAATAAGAGAGGGTGGATGTCAGCAGCTTATGTCAGTTTGCCCATCCTGAGGAAAAGGGACATGGTGATCTCAGCTACACAACAGCTGCCATGCAGGCAGAGACGTGCATGTTCATTATGGCCATACACCTGGTGAAATATGAGCAATGATGATGATGATAGCTCGCAGGTGATGTGTGTATGGGAGCATGTGTACATCATAGGAAGAATGTTGGACTCCTCTGCAAGTATTGTGTGTGCCCACGTGAGCCATCAGAGCTTGGGGTTAGGGTCAGTAAAAAGAAAACACAAATGATTACACCTATGACAGCTTATATGATTGTCGTTTTCCCATGAGATGAAGGAGGGACAATCAATAGCAAAGCCTGATGGCCAAAAGGCAGTGGGTGAGAAAATGAATTTAAAAAAACTGAATACAACATGAATGGCTTTCACACGTGGTAAATAATGACTGATCCATAATGAAGCCTGATGGTCAGTAGGCATTAGGTAGAAAAAACGTGTTAAATGTTATAATGCCAGTAATATTACGTTTTCATTGACTGGCAAAAATCTGAAAGTCTTCTTTTAACGTGATGATTGTTATACTTGTTGAAACAGTCACACAAGTCACTGCACAACAGAAGTGTTCATTCTAAACTTGTCTCTCACCTTTACATAATAAGGGATTCCATCTGGGCAAGAACTAAAATGAAAATAAGTGATTAAGTATGACATATTGTATGGTACCTGGTGTTGTGGGGTGGATCATCCAGTCAGTATTTATTTATAATATTCCTGCCCAGAAATCTAGAAGCACAGTGTGGTAAGTGAAACTTGAAACAGTTATGACAGAAAATGTGCATAAGGCATAACATAATCAAATATTAATGATATTAAAAAGCAGAATAAAAAGTCATGGACCTCCATTTTGTTCTATGTTACAGTATGGCTGTAAATATATAAATTATTAGAAAAAATTAAAAAAATGATTTAACACTGTAAATGCATAGTAATGCGTGTGTTTTAATATGTAATGTTATCGTACAGAATTGCTTGTAATAGAAAGTATTACTAACACGCAAGTTAATTGGTAGAAGCAGCCATAGTTTTCTGTTTTCAAGAAGCTGCATAAACATTATTCACAGTATAGTTACATTCAAAAATGATGTGCCCTATTTGGCCAAAGAGGTGGTTTAGGAGTTAGTCTGAAGGATATAGGAGTTGTGTCATGTCCGTCAATTGCAGTGTTTGTAAAGCATGTACAGGTTGGCCTTTCACCCAGGTGATTTATTAGTTTTAATCTGAAGTCTTGAGCAGTAGGGTAGTTCCGTACAATACTTAGAAGCAAGGGTTTAGCCAAGCATACTCTTCGTACTCTATAGAGTACATTTTTTCCTGAGCATTAGAAACACTATAGCTTTATTAGACCGTATTATGTCTTTAACTGTTTGAATTAATGTCTTTAACAACATGTATTTAGCTTGTTTACAGAGTGGATTGCAAATTGAAACAGATCTCTAATAGTTTTGACTGAGCAGCTGAAAATGTTCCACAAATTACGTGCTGGGGGGGAGGGGGGGCAACAGCTTGGAAGTTGTGCCCAGTTTCTGGGTTGGGGGTAGCAATAAGTGTGTGTGTGTGTGTGTGTGTGTGTGTGTGTGTGTGTGTGTGTGTGTGTGTGTGTGTGTGTGTGTGTGTGTGTCTGCGTGTGTGTGTGTGTGTGTGTGTGCGTCTGCGTGTGTGTGTGCGTCTGCGTGTGTGTGTGCGTCTGCGTGTGTGTGTACACAAAATGAAATTCACTGACTACTCCCCTGCTTAGAAGTGCATCTTGTAGTTTATAGTCCAGGACATTAAACACTGGTCATTTGTTATTAATGAATTTTGAAATTCTTTGCAGTGTAGGTGCATTTTCTACCTGTAGTGTTGTTAACAGGAAGAATGCATCACAGGTAAATGGGATGTAAGGACATGTGTAGTCGTATTATTTATAGATGTTCTTCGTGTTTCACTGTTGCAGTCATTACATTTGGGTTATCTGCTTGCAGTAGCCCTCAGTCGGTCTGATTAACAAAGTCTTGGGTCCTACTTCGGTTGCTGTCTCTTCTTCAGTGACGTCAGGTCGTCAGGGGTATAAAACATGCAGCCGACATCATTACATCAGTCTTTCTTGCCGTGCAGTGCACGAAGCAGAAGCAGTTCGCAAGCGCCAGTCGGCCGACTCCTGAAATTTTCATTTTCGAGTTTCAGAACTGAAGTCTTCAACTAAAAGTTAAGTACTCCATTGGGGAAACTTTTCTTGCTCTAAACCGATGTCAGTAAAAGTAAATAATTGCATTTCTTGTGGAAAGCAAATACCTCATAAAGATTTTCATTCGTACTGTATTCCTTGCCTAGGCCCTGACCACGACGTACATCGCTGTCAGTTTTGTGTCTTATTTAAACCACGAACTATCAGTCGTCGGTATATTTGCGCTTCCAAATTTTTTAGTGCTTGGTTCAATTATCCTGATATGTCTTCGGTAAGCCGTCTGACTACCGGCATTCCGAAAAAACTCAAAGATAAAGACAGAGACAGGCCGCCCAGTTTGCCGGTACTCAGTGAGGCGCTTTCACAGCCCCTGATGCCCGCTACTTCAGATTCGCAGGCCTCTACTGAGACCCATTCGGAGTCCGGTATGCCACGAGATGCTTCAACTGTGGAACCTGCGGATGTCTCTACCTTGGATGGGTCCGGAGCCGCTGTGCAGGCACCAGCTTCTGAGGGTGTATTCAGACTTACTGACTTGCTTATTAAACTGGCGCCATCTTCTTCTTCAAGGCCTAAAACTCGAGCCATGCCTAGAAAACTGACGCCCCAACCGCATTGTCAGGCCTCTATGCCTAAAGAACAAATGATAAGAATGACTGAAGACCTTATTCTTCAATCAGGGGAAGCCAACCTTCCCCTCTAAGAGACCTAGGACTGAGTTTGCTTATGATACTTCTGACCAGGATTCTGAAAATTCTGTTTCCTCTGATGACCAGGATTTACCCTTATCTACCTATGAGGATTCTGATGCTGAGGACTCTATTCCCTCTGCTTCCCCCCCAGAGGATTTCTCTTTTGGTGAAACCTTGCATACTCTCAGGGAGCTTTTTCATTGGGAAAGTCAGGATTTCTCTGATTCTAAAAAGAGGCTTAGGGATTTCTTACTCCTGCCCCAGCACATGCCTTTAGCTATACCTCCTGTACTAGACATTGTTGTTGATGCCTTTTTGGAATTTAGCTTGGCCCCTGAGTCTTTACCTCCTGCTCCCAGAAAACATGATAGATATTACAGGGTTCCTCACTCTCACAAGTTCCTTTTCAAAAATCCTACTGCGGATCCTGAAATCATTTCACAGGGACCCAAGGGCATTAAAGCTACTACTGCCAAAAATTCTACCCCCTCTGATAGAGACTCCAGGGCACTGGATAGATGTAGTAAAAAGGTATGCAACTTTGGCCATTAGGGCTTTGAATTGCTAGTTTCATATGTTAAAGTATCAGCTGCATATTATTGGATTGCTTAAACAGAAAATGATGTTGATTCCCGATTGTGCTGAAAATAAGGATTTACAGGATTTTATGCATTCTGCTGAACAAGTTGGTAAACATACATTGCAATGTGGTTTTGATTCACAAGAGGCATCTTGCAGGGCTGCGGTAACTGGGTCTGTACTTAGAAAGGCATGCTTGGCTTAAGGAACAATCCTTGCCAGATCATGTTAAAGCGAAATTACTGGATGCTCCCTTAAATCAGGGCCACCTGTTTGGCAACAAGGAAGAAGTTCTTAAAAAGATGGAGGAAAAAGCTAAATCTATGCAAACTGTTAAAGATTTCTTACAAGTACAACCTCCAAGATTTAGAAGGCATTGGCCTTCTAAGAATTGGTCCTTTCCTGCCTCTTCCAGACCTTCTCAGTCCAAACCCAGATCCAGCAGAGCACCCAGGCTTCAGTCCCAGGGGACGCACAGGACTAAGCAGTGGGGGGCCTCCACTTCCAAATTTGGGAGTAATAAATCTCCCCCCATGATAAATGTCTCAATGACTTTTTTTTTTTTTTTTTTAAACTTCCAAGCACTTCTCAACTGACTGCCCCTTTGGGGGAAAGATTGCACTTCATGCAAAGAACTGGGGACTCATTACCCAGGACAAATGGATTTTAAATGTAGTGTCCCAAGGATGCAGATTTCACTTCCAAACGTCACCAACTCCAAGCAGTTGGCCGGATCTACCTCCAAAGCAGTGGGCAGAGGCTCAAAAGCAAGTACTCTCTCTCTTAAGCATAGCGGCTATTCATTTGGTACCAGAAGAGAAAAAGGGACAAGGTTTCTACTCGAGATTTTTCCTCGTACCTAGAAAAGACAATTCATGGTGTCCTGTCCTGGACCTGCCTACTCTAAACACCGTTTTGGTGATTCCAAACATCAAGATTCACCAGTTGCTTCCTATGCTAAGCAAAGATGCCTGGTTGGCAACACTAAATTTAAAGGAAGCATACCTGCACATCCCAATCAGGGAATCTTGCAGAAGATACCTATGCTTCAAAGCAGGCTACACGCACTATCAGTTCTCTGCACTGCCCTTTGGCTTATCTACTGCACCCAGTGAATTCACAAAGTGCCTAGCTCCGGTCATTGCATTTTGCAGGCAAAGAAATATTCAAATATACCAATACCTGGACGATTGTCTAATTCAGGCAGAAAACCAGGACATACTTTTGAATCATCTGGCTTTTGTACAGAAGGTGCTTACTTGTCTGGGGTACACCATAAGCGAAAAGAAATCACACCTGGGAGCAAGCTTGAATACAACTTCCCAGATGGCTTTCCTCACGCCAGAGAAACAAATTCACTTGGCAACCTACTTTAAACAAGTGGTCACAAAAACCCTGCTATCTGCAAAGCAAATACTACAAGCCTTGGGGTTCATGGTCTCCTGCATTCTTCTAATTCCATATGCAAGACTGCATATGAGGAAACTACAATGTTATCTAAAAAGCCTATGGTGTCAACATTCTCAGGATCTAGAAGCAATGATTCCCATCATTCCTTGTCTATGCCTAGAGTTCCTTTGGTGGGCGGAGGCCTGCCACCAAAACAAGGGACTGCCATTCACACTACCCCCTACCACCCAAGTCTAACAACAGATGCATCAGACTATGCATGGGGGGGGGGGCGCACCTGGCAGGGAAGTGCATTCAGGGCAAATGGAACCCAATTCAAATGCACCTTCACATCAATCATAAAGAAATGCTAGCTGTACAAAATGCTGTGACCGCCTTCAAGGACCACATTCTTCCAGGACAATTAATAGTAAAGACGGACAACACCACTGTTATGTGGTACATAAACGAGCAGGGGGGGTACACATTCTTACCCCCTCTGCAGACTAGCCAATGCATTGTGGAACACAGCCTTGAGCTACCAAGTACATCTACAAGCTCAGTTCCTGCCAGGAAAACTAAATACACTGGCAGATGGACTAAGCAGAACCCTCATGGACCCACATGAGTAGGAACTGGAACCAAGGATTTTCAACATGTTGACAAGCAAATGTGGGAGCCCAGATATAGACCTGTTTGCATCCTCCCAGAACTATCAATTGGAAAAATTTTGTGCAAGGACTCCCCACAGACAAGCTTGGAAAGTATCCTGCTCTGTCCTTCAGCTGGAAAAAAAATCTATCAGTTTATGCCTTTCCTCCTCTGCCTCTGCTCTCCAAAGTACTAATAAAGATCAAACAAGACAAACCAAGGATGATTTTGATTGCACCAGCCTGGCCACGCCAACACTGGTACCCCCTCATGCGCAGTGTGTCACTGTTGGCCCCATGGCACCTGCCTCAGACTCCTACACTGCTGTCTGAACAGGAGAACCAGATTCTGCACCCTCAGCTTCAACCACTGAACCTAGCAGCCTGGCTAATTACCTAAGTTCCCCTTTACCATCCCTCAGTAAACCAGTGATGGATGTCATTTTAGAGGCAAGGAGGCCTAGTACTAGAAAATCTTATGATGAAAAATGGAAAAGATTCTGTACCTAGAACCAATCTCAAGGCATGAGCACAGCAGTGCCCAATTTACCTCAGATTTTAAAATACTTAACTGAGATGCTTCACAAGGGCCTGTCTTTTTCCTCAATAAAAATTCATGCCTCAGGCATTTCAGCTCATTATAACACAGAACCTCCCCACTTCTCTCTTCCGCTGCTCAAGCAGTTCCTCAGACAAAACTTTAAGACCACCCAGGAGAGCTCCAACTCCAGCCTGGGACCTTAACTTTGTATTGGAGAAACTCACCCTTCCTCATTTCGAGCCAGCTGCTACTGCAGATTTAAAATTCCTTTATTGGAAAACAGCTTCCCTTTTAGCCATCACTTTAGCACATTTCTGAATTACAGGCCCTTATGGCAGTGGAGCCTTTCATCATCTTTCATGCGGACAGGGTGTCCCTCAGGACCAGTCCCTCTTTCATGCCAAAGGTGGTATCCAGTGTGGCCTTTAATCAGTCCATTCATATGCCTACCTTCTTTCCTAATCCACAGAACAAAGGGGAACAGATACTTCACTCCTTAGATGTGCACAGGCAACTTAGATTCTACTTGGACAGGTCTAAACCTCAAAGGAAATCTGAACAACAGCTGGTGGCATTTGCTGCAGGGACAGAGGGGAAGGCTATTTCAAAGCGAACCATCTCCAAATGGATAGGCCATTGCATTCATTTCTGCTATAAGCACCATGGAAAATCTATCCCACAGGGGATCAGATCCCACTCAACCAGGGCTGCATCTACCTCTATAGCCTTTCTCAGAGGCGTACCTACCAGGGACATACTAGAAGCTGCTACCTGGAGTTCTGTACATACTTTCACCAAGCATTACCATTTGTCAATTTTCTCTAAATCCAGAGCTGGCTTTGCCACTGCAGTTTTGCAGGACCTTATAGCTGGTCCTAATGCTATCTAAATTCCTCCTCCCATCCTTAGCTGTGGGAATCTACCCAAATGTAATGACTGCAACAGTGAAACACGCATAATACAGTTGTGTACACTTACCATAAATGGGTCTACTACTAATTACCGACATGACGATTCCCCGACAGAAAACTCACCAACGCCAGATGACCGACAACACACAAACCCGACACAAACCCGACAACGCAAAACACCGAACACCATTACACCGACACACGGAACGTAAACAACACGCGACACTACATAGCATACACACTAGCCCTGACCCAAACCCTAACCCTAAGGTCCGACACTATCGCACACTTCACCTACCTGCACCCTAACCCTAACTCACTTAACCCACCCCTAGCCCAAGCTCCGACACTAACGCACACTTCACCTACCTGCACCCTAACCCTAACTCACTTAACCCGTCCCTAAACTACAGTCCCTCACTAGCACACACTTAATTTACCCGAACCATACCTCCGACACGAACACACACTCACCTTTCCCACAGCCTAACCCGACATCCCACAATCTCGAGCACTTACCTGACCGCTCCTAACTCCGTCACCATCGCACACTTACCGCGTCGCGATCGCACATTCCCTTGTCGGTCTTTCCGCTGTCGGCAAATCACCCTGTCGGTACACTTACCTGACGGTCATCTGGCGTCGGTGAGTTTTCTGTCGGGGAATCGTCGTTTCGGTCATTAGTAGTAGACCCCCATAAATGTAGATGTTCGAGTGTATTCACTGTTGCAGTCCTGGTTACCCTCCCTCCAGCCCCCTGACTTTGTTTGGCTATACGTCTTCTCTCCTTTTCAATGCTTAATAGCTTTTTGGTGTATTTGCTTTTTTGTTTGAGGTATAACCTAGTATATTTATAGATTTAATTGCTTCCCATTAGGGGGGCACCTGACATCTGGGGCAAGAAAAACTGATGTAATGACATCGGCTGCATGTTTTATACCCCTGGCGACCTGACACCACGGAAGAAGAGACAGCAACCGACATAGAACCCAAGACTTTGTTAATCAGGCAGACTGAGGGCTACTGCAAGCAGATAACCCAAATGTAATGACTGCAACAGTGAATACACCTGAACATCTACATTTATGGTAAGTGTACACAACTGTACTTTTTATAGCTATGTCTAGCTATGAAAGCCTGAACATTTCTGAATGGGCAGCCAGTTAGCATGCTAGAGGAAGAGATGCAGTGATGGTTGGTTTGAGGTGACAGAATAATGCAATGATATCTGTGGTGACTGGTGTCTTCAAAGCAAGAAGAATTTTAGTAAGCGACTGTATGGGTGGAACTAAATTGAAAGGAGTGTGGTTATATTATGCCAGGTAGATGCCCTTTTAACCAAGATCAGCCAACAGCTGAGGCCAGTTAGTATAGCCACTTTATTAACTATGTACACATAAATTGTCTGATTGTAATCAAATAAAAAAACAACAGTAATGGCCAAAATATTTTTTTTATCTTGTTTCATTCAAACAAACTCTATCATTGCTAAAGCAGATCAATATGTTTAGCTGTGATCAGATAACAGCAGGGGGTTTACCAGTTCTATCCATTGACAGCCTCCTTTTTATTTTTATTTGATTTAAATTTTGTTTACTTGGATAGAGCCCTGATCACAGCATGACCAATTACAGGCTCAGCCTGTACTACTTTCAAAATAGTACCAACAGGAATGTAGCAAATGCAACCAACAATGGAACACAAAGGTAAACAAACTGGTCACAAAACAAAATACTATGTAGAATTGTTGCTTCTTATTGAAAAGTGCATTTTATAAGCAGAAAAGAGAAAATCAGAGGAGTAGCGAGAGGCAGGAATAGCCTTGGAAATACAGGTGTTTAGAGGGCAAAGCAAGAGACAAGTAGCTAAGTAATGGTAAAGACACAGAGTCCAAGAAAACAGAGGGACCAAAAAAGGTAAATGTAAGATAATGGTGGGCAAGTAAAAAGAGATGCTGTGTTCATGTTTACATGAAGCCCTAATGTAGTGGCAACCAATTTAATAGTGATACAAATGGGTGACAAGCAAGTGACTTAAACTAGTGTAGTGCTTATTAAATGATATGTCCTGGATTCTGGCATTTGCATCTGTATTGCTCAAACAGATACTGTTTGAATTGGGAGCATGAATTTACTGTAGTTAGTATGCTCAGTGAGGTGGTGAGAAAGGGATAGCCACAGTTTTGGAACAAGTATAGAGAAATTAGAGTCAAACCTATGTAGCTTAGTAGATGGGGTTTAGAAAATAAGTACGAATGTACCCTGATGTCTGAGGTTGTAGATTGGGCTGTTAATGATGTGTTTCATTGCAGGTAGAGAAGGGGCACCTTGGTGGAGTAATTTGAAGAGTTATGAGTCCAGACGTAGGTTGGATCTGGCTTTTACTGAGAGGTAGTTTGTACTGGATAAAGTAAACTAGTGGTGTTTAAGGCAAGGAGAATTGTTGAAGAAACAGCAGCATATTTTATTAGAATAACGGCTGTTGTGTTGATGTAGTTTTGTTAGAGGAGGTGGCAAGAGTAAGCTGTACGCAAGTTGTGTGAGAAGACATCATTCCCATTGCTGCCCTAGCTGGTCTTGCCTACTAGTTACAGCCACTTTAGTAGTACTGTAGATTTCAGATGCCATATTGTGATCAAATGAATGAATAAATACATACATAATGGCCAAAGCAATTTATTTCCGTTGACTGCTATCAGACACATGCATTGCAACCCTCCTGCCCACACACATATACAGATGTGTCCACCACAAAGATAATGGTGACATTGCTGATAGATGCATATAATGACAAATTTCAGCCCCCCCTACACAGATGTGCCCATTGAGTATAGCCACTTTATTTACTCTTTACACCTGAGGTATCTAATTAAACTCAAAGAAAAAGTAAATAAATAACTGCAGTAATCTATTTCAGCTCATTGCTGTTGTATACATAATATGCATCCCATTGCAGTCCCTCCCCCATACACACATACAGATGTGCCCAAAGATCACAGCCACTTTATCGACTTTGCGCACCTCTGATATCTGTCTCTGATCAACTAAATGAACAGATTAATAAATAAAGACTACACTAATGTATTCAGTGTTTCTGTCAGACACTTAACAGTGTTGCCTGTCCTCACAAAGTGTTAAAGTATGAAAAAAAAACAATAAATACAGATGTAGCCTAAGCAGCCCAATTGAAGAGTAGCTTCTGCCACTCAGAATAGCAAAAGGACTTGTAATAATATGAAGCTGAATTTTCTCTTTTGGGCTGTAATTCTGTCTGCTGATCTGTTAAAAACAGCTGAACCAAAATAAGCATGTTTCTGTCTTCTCTTTTTAATGGAAAAATCAATGCATGCATTGAGTTCTGAGGCTTGAAACAAGAAAATTAAATATTTTGCAAGATAAAACAAATTAAGAAACATCATTCCTAAAATCCTTTTTCATTGGGAGGATGCAGCACAGCAACCTGTTGTATGAGCTGCCTCTGAATAACATTTTTTTGCTAGAGGATGTTTCTAGGTCAGCATTTTTTAATGTGGATAGACAATAAGGGCAAGGTCATATTCAGTTTGGGTTTGCAAAATAGTTCTACCAGTGACTGATCTTATTTAGGAGTTAAGAAGTGAGAGATGTGTGACATCCATGTAGAGTTCATCTTAAATTCTGTGTTTTTAAAGTGCCTAGTCATTGTTAAATGAGAGTTTGGGAATGAAGCCACAGTATTTCAGGAGAATAATTATGTATCATTCCTCTTTTTATAGTAATCCTGCCATCAGCTAGACCAGTCTAGCTTTCCAGATACACAGTTACTGTCCACTGTTAAAATAAGATGATCACAAATGTAATCATTTGATAGGTATGGCTGAAACAGTTACTATCAGAAGGATGGATGCCCATGGTTACTAAGTCATCTTCAAATGCCAAGTGTTAACGCATAATAACATTCTTTTCTTAAATAGCTTTTTGTAAGTTTGTGTGTGCACCAAATAGGTGCTTGACTGGGAAAATACTGAACATAGAATTTTAACTGAAACAGTAACATGTAGAAAACACAGTAATCATTTGTTCCTGTTCCTTCCACTAGCTATCCTTGACTTTTTCTAAAATCTTTTGTAGAACAGTCAGAGGAAGTACATTTCAGAAACAAGTTCTGTGTTCAAAAAGGTTTTCTCTTCATCTGCTCACACTTCTGAAGCAGAAACTAAAAGTGGATACTAAAAGCTACTCTTTTAAAGTCCCAAGTTCTGTAGTTTGTTTGGTTTGATTTTAAAAGTAAGTGCCCTGTCTCAGTTTTAGTGCGGTCCATGTAAAGTAAAGCAGTTGTAGTCAGAAAGACAAAACTCTGCTAATGTATGCATGGAGCATTGTCAGTTTCTAAGGCTTGCTGCATCTCCTTTTTAATAAAAATACACTCTACATTGTACACATTTTTATGCTGCAGGATATACTAGGTGCAGCAATATGTTTCACACAAGTCTTGCATTTATTTTCAGAAAATAGCTACATTTAACACTGCCTAGTAGAGCTTTTGCACATTTCACAAACTTTGCTGAATTATTACTAAAATACAATTGCAGTTTTACACAGCCATTCATAGGTTATGTTTAATGCTGAATTTTAGAAGACAAGAGTTTAAGTGTAAGAATGCAGAGCCAGGGAGGCCAAGGGAGGGTAGTATACAGTCGCCAATGAGAGTATTAAGTTGTGTGGGAGAATTATCTCTATGGTTGTCTAGTTTGCACCTAATTCATTAGTGGTGGATGATGTGGTTGTTGTCCTGCATTCTAGTTACACAGGAGAGTGCTTCTATCTCACATTTGACTGCGGGGCAATCAGAGCATAACATTTTATATTTGGGAATATTTGCATCAATGTTTTGTGAGGTTGCTGTAACCAAGTCTGTCAAACAGCTGCCTTTGTCAAGGTCATTTTTAAAACCCATTCATGTGTTTGATTCTTGGTAGTAATTGCTCCAGCATTAAGTAGGCCAAGATTTCGGTTAGGTTATGTTCTGGGCCACAACTTGTATGCACAGAATAAAAGAGTGGGTGCTTTTTGTGAGTCCAGGATTTGTTTTGTTAACACCAATTAATAGAATAAGGTTGGAGCAGACATCATGACAGCAAAGTTAAACATAGGAAATTACTTTTAGTGGAGTGTTTGCTTAGTTGGTCTCACTTGTTTGAGGACAGAGGCATGCTGTAAAAGTAGGCAGAACAGTAGGTGAAATTTACTGAAAATAAAACTGAAAGTAGAGTGTGTGGATGTCTCATACTGAATTTAAACAACAGCATTTTAGTGATATTTGCATAATTATGGGAAAT
Organism: Protopterus annectens; assembly: GCF_019279795.1. Lineage (NCBI taxonomy): Eukaryota > Metazoa > Chordata > Ceratodontiformes > Protopteridae > Protopterus > Protopterus annectens. Next base: position 1,577,112,958 of record NC_056728.1, on the reverse strand, counting down.
GATGTAAAATGTACGATTAGCAATGATTAGAAATATGATTAGAAGGAGTTTGCTGATTTAAAAAAAATGATTGGTTCGGAAGCACATAGCTATCATAATCAAGTCTGTGCTTTAGAAGAGGTACAGGTGATTCCTGGAATTGTCTTAAGTTACGGGAGGGTTTACGAGAGAACAAGTAGTGCTGCAGTAGAAAGTTAATTGAAACAGGTTTATTAGCATGTTACATAGAAAATGTCACATCCAAGGTGAAATGGTGGCTCAACACATCAGTTTACTGTACTGTGAGCTGAAACTAGACATATAAAGCTTTAGTCTTATTGACATGCTTCTCGTGCATCAATAGCTGATACAGAAGGGTTGAAGGAGAGGTGGTGCTGAGCATCATCAGTATATCTATGATATTTGATGTCAAGTTGTCAACATATGACACTGGAGGGGGAGGTGCTATTTAGACAACAATGGGCAAATTACAGATCCCTGAAAACCACAGACAAGGTAAGAGTTACATAACAGGAATCACTTTTTGAGAGCTGTCTAAAACCAAGACAGATTGTTCATCTAGTCTATAATATACCTGCAAATGATGACCAGCTGAGTGAAATGCAAAAGAGAGATCAACAGGGACAAGAACAGGACACATTCTGTGATCTTCTGCCTTGAAGACCTTACCAGTGTACCTAATAAGGACTATGTCAGTGTTACGAAACTTCTTAACACCAGACTAAAAAGTAGCAATCTGAAAATAGTGAGATGATTTTCTAGTTTTTTTTTTTTGCTTCTACTTTATAAAATCTTACTCAAAAAGTGAAAAAAAATGGATCTGTAATTGTCAAGTTAGGCGTATTTAAGCCTCTTTTTAAAGCCCAGTATCTCAGGGTTCATATTACATAGTCAAATGACCACAATTTTGAATGCTCAGAAGAGCGAAACTGCCAAATATCGAAACTTTTATTGTGGGGGGGTTGCGCCACCCCCCCCCCCGCTAAATATATATACCAACTCTGAGATCACACTACAGTGAGGAAAAGGCAAATATTCCAATCTTCACTGTACTGTGATCCCGCAATCCGAACCTCAATATGCGGCGGTTTCACTCTTTTGAGCATTCGACATTGTTGGCATTTGACAACGTAATAGGAACCCATATCTCAGGGGCTCTGCAATAATGAAGAGAAAGCTTAACAGTCTTTTAAATAACAGGCCTGACGTGTCTAGACAAGAAATAATCAATCTGTAGGATCTGGGATTAGGACAGATTCCACTAATCACTTCCAAACGTTCATCATAACCAAGACAATCTTTCCTCTGCATCTCTGTATTTTATAGGCAAGTCTGTTCAGTTTCATGTAGCATTTTAAATATCTAATATCAGTGTGTACAGTGAACTTGTTTGTCACATTATGCAAAGAATTTGGAAGAAATCAGTTTTGGAAACTTTGTAGAATGTTTGTGTCTTGCATTCTACGGTGGTCATTCAAAAATATGCAAGTTACATCTTTTAACTCATTTAAATCTCAAAATGCACGCGCTTGAAGCACTCCTCAGTATGGAGAACGTAGACATCTGTGCAGTAACTGAAACCTCTTTCAAGGCTCCAGAGAGCACCCCAGCACTACCGGGCTACAACTCATACCACATGTTTCGGCCATAGAACACGGACCGAAACACAAAAGGAGGGGGTGTATCCATATTCATCAAGGATACCTACACCTCCGGTTAGTGGCGCAGCACGATACCTCTGAGATCATCCATGTGCAGCTAACATCGGGCAAATCTGCAATGCAAATCGTGGCCTGCTACAGATCACCCTCCATGACCAGGACCACCACTCCACCTTTCTGGAGACACTGGAAAACATGAAGGTCCTACCAAACACTCTGATATTGGGCAATTTCAATTACCCTACCATTCACTGGGAAAACTACTCGAGTACAAATTCCCAGGCCCAGTGCTTCCTGGAATTCATCAACTCAAACGCCCTGCATCAGCTGGTAAACTCCCCTACCAGAGGTGAAAACATATTGGACCTGGTCATCACCAACATGGGTGACAGGTGTTCCACACTGGAGGTCAACCTTCACTGGTTAGATCAGACCATAAACTAATCACTGTAGATGTCCACACCCCACCACCACCCCCAACTAAGGAAACCACAGTAAAAAACTTTTCTAAAGCAAACTTCACCTTACTTAAGACAGAGGTGGTAAGTTTCACAGCCCCCATGCTAAAGGATAACACTGCACAAGATGCAGAAACCTTTACAAATGCACTCTGAGCACCTACAAGGATGCATGGATTGTGCCATCCCTAGCAAAACCAAGACTCACTCCTCTAAGAGAAGGAAACCAGTTTGGTGGACCCCTGCAGTAAACAGGCTATACAATAGAAGGAGGAAACCAGTTCAGAAAAAAGCAAATCCCAAGAAGGAAAGACATCCCTGATCAGTATCAGTAAGAAACGGAGGTCCCTCATGAAATCATCCAAGGCTAACTTCAAAAGAAAAATAGCCAAGGATTCAAAAGATAACCACAAAGCCTTCTTTTAGCTATGTTAAGAATCTAAGTGGCAACTCGCAGATATGCACTGAACTAGTGCAAAATAGCACAAAATATACTGAACCTACTGATATTGCCAACATCCTGGCAGATAGATTCAGTGCAAACTTCACCCCCCGACCTCCAAAAGGGCCCACATCAATATCGGAAAAGTGTAGTGTCCCAAAAATCACAGATGCACAGGTGAAAACAGCCCTTTCAAAAGCCAAAAACACAGCGTCAATGGGACCAGATAGTGTCCCAGGCTGCGTCTTGCACGAACTAAAGAACGAACTAACCCCCCACCTAAACACGCTGTTCAACCTCAACCTTTCCACAGGCTACATGCCCATAGAATGGCACACAGCAATTGTTATTCCTCTCCACAAAGGAGGGGCCACAACTGACCCTGGTAACTATCGCCCCATAAGCCTGACTAGCCTGGTCTGCAAGACTATGGAGTACATCATCATGGAACTCATTAACAGACATTGGGAACCTCCAAACACTTGACCCGACCCAGTTCGGCTTTAAGGGCAGATCATGCCTACTAAACCTAGTTGACTTCTTTGAGACAGTCAGTCACCAAGGCCATAGACGAGGGGAAAGGTGATTCACACAGCCTACCTTGACCTCGCCAAGGCTTTCGACACCATTCCCCACTCTGGTATTACAGGAAAAACTCACCAGCCTGAACATAAACGCCTACGTCACGAGATGGGTTGCCAACTGGCTTACAGACAGAACTCACACGGTAAGAATAGTGGGCTCCAGGTCCGACTCTAAACCAGTCACAAGTGGTGTCCCGCAAGGCTCGGTCCTGGGACCCCTGCTGTTCGGCATATACTTCTCAGAAGTACAGGCAAACACAGAAGGACTATGGCTAACCAAGTTCGCCGATGACTGCAAACTGGGAGCCATAATTGACTCTCCAGCTGACACGGACATCCTCCAAAAGGGTCTTACTGAGACGGACACCTGGTGTCAAAGTCATGGCCTCAAGCTAAATGCCAAAAAATGCATAGTCATCCCATTTGGGAAAAACAAAACTCCTACGAATTACCACATAGGTGACAGCCCCCTTAATACAGAAGAGGTAATAAGAGATCTGGGGACCCAGGTAGACAGTAATCTCTCCTTTGACAATCATATTACCAAAGTAGTTAGGGAATCCTTCTATGTGGCCTATCTAATTACTAAAGGGTTTGCATCTAGAAATAAAGAGCTTATAGTGCCCCTCTACTCGTCACTCATTAGACCCATCATAGAGTACAATGCCCCATTTGGGATGTACCTCACAAGACTCTTCCAACAGCTGGAAAGACCACAAAAGTACCTCACCAAGAGGATTATTGGTCTCAAACATATGTCCAATGCAGCTCAACTGAAAAAACTCCGGCTGTACTCAGTGGCATATCGCTTACTCAGCGGTGATCTCTGCCTGACTTACAAAGCCATGTCCAACTCAGAATTGATGGACATGCTCCACCTAAAGAAATCCAAGTCACTGCGAACCACACGCTCTAGTGAGCTAAACGTCGCCACAACAATAAATAGAACATGCTGGAGGGATAGATTCCGGTCACAGAGACTCCCCATGCTTTGGAACAAAATTCCAAATTACATCAGGCAGAGCCCCTCACTAACACTCTTCAAGAGAAACCTTGATGAGTGGATGGGTAACAGAAAAGACACCCCTGGGATCACTTCATTGGCTCTGCTTGACAGAGGATCAGTTAATTAATCAATGGGGTGGCAAAAGCCGACACACTCTGGCTAGGCTTATAATAGTACCTACCTATGAACCTATGAACTAAACATTTTGCACATTCTTGCATTTTGTGATGAGTCTAAAGATTTGATGGATAGGTAGTGATAGACCAAAAATTCAGTAGTTGCAAGTCTCCAAACTGAAGGATCAGGTATGGGAAGAATTTGGCAAGGCTGTCAAGAATACCTGTTAGATGGGCTTGAAGTTCTAACTTATCCTACAGTGACTCACTTGGGGGTGCAGTGCATTGCACCCATTGTAATCATCAAGGGTGGATAAATGACCTTAGTGGAGTTATTTGTGAGAGTTAGAAGGATTATTTTTTTCAGAACCTGGTGGGCATCCTTTGAAGTGACAGTGCCGAAAGCAACAGCTGGGAGCAGGTTCATTCTGTAGATGAAGTCATTGCAGCAGTTACAATTTGTCAAACACAGGCACAGGAACGCTGGTCAGCAGAGTAAAACAATCCACATATACGGTTCTCAATAGGGTATCAACAGAATTGATGCAAGGCAGTTTTCACTTCACCATAGACAAAAACGAACTCCAGAATTAATAACTCCTTATTTATTTATCATAAAAATAAACATGACAAGTGCTTTCACCAGACTGGGCTTCTTCAAGCCAAAAAATTAATAAATTCAAAATACCCAGTAAATACTCTCTAGACCATGACATCACATCCTATAAATTAATTAAATATTCAAATGCATGAATACTTATACAAACAATAATATCGCCAGCAGAATATAATAGAGGATATTTAGCACAACATAAATATAAAAAACATTTCATTTACTACAATTAAAAGCATAACTAAAGAATTCATTTAAAAACTCTAAAATCCTAAAAATAGGCATGAACACAAGTATCACGTTAACTAAGTAAATAGACACAGTAATTCATCAGGTTTACTTCATATTATACCCTAAGTCTCCTTCCCTTCAACATGGGTCTCAGAGGTACCCTGTCATTCAGGCCAGGCACCCTATCTGCTCTCAGCCTAATAATCCATTTAGTTTCACTCTGTTCTGTGAAATTCATGACATCACCTCTCCTGATGGTGGGTGTATTAACTTGTATCACAAGAAACAAGTGTGTTCTATAGACATTTCTAAAACACGTTTTGAGAGGGCATTTCTGGCTGATTTATTCCGAATATTATATTGATGCTCTCTAATTCTATCCTTAAGCCTTCTGTCAGTCTTGCCCACGTAAAACACTGGGCAAGACCTACAGGTGGCAAGGTAAACAATATGCCTAGTATCACAATTAGCCCTAGGATAAAAATAAAAACAATGTTGTGTAACTGGATGTGCAAACATCGCTGTACTATCTATCAAACAACAATAGTTGCAATTCTGACAGGGTTTATTTGCACCATTGATGAGACTTGATGGGAGGTGATTATTTATTCTATCAGAACTACACAACATCCTATACAAGTTAAGACGATTCTTATATATAAACCTTGGTGCATGGCCCACTATATCATGGATGTTCGGATCAACTGTTAATACATCCCAATACTTAGAATAAATATTTTCAGTAGCTTTAACATCTTGCGTATAATAGATAGAAACTCTAGTTTCTTGATTTAATATCATTGACCCACCTGGTATATCATTCACTTCGTTAGTTATCTCATTTCTTGTTGTAAAATATAACAATGCCCTATCTTTCCTGAGGGCATCTACTCCTAAAAAAAACCTTCCTCTATTTCTTGCAAACTATACGACCTATCAGACAATTGTTGCTGGAGATTGGTCAACTCATTATGAAAACCCGTTTCAGTGGGGTTGAGACGTGAAACTCGCATTGCCTGACCTCTCACTATATTCTTAAAGACAAACCCTGGGGTGCATGCTAGTCCTATGTAATAAGGAATTCCTGTAACAGGATTTCCTACATACCCCCATATTCAACAAGCCATCAGGAAGTCTCTCTACAAATACATCCCAAGTATGGAACCATAATCTTCTACGCTGTCATAGTGAATTTCAGATAAGAAGTCAGTGAATTGACCTGCTACAAAAAATTGGATAGATCATATTCACCGGCTGTCCATACCAAAAAGAGGTCATCTACAAAACGTACATAGAACACAACAAACTTCTTAAAATATGCCATCTCAAAAAAGCTACGTCTTTCCCAATCAGCCATCACCAAGTTGGCGTAGCTATTGGTACATGAAGTGCCCATAGCCACGCCATCTTTCTGAATGTAAATCTTATTATTAAAGGTAAAAATATTGTTGGCCAAAACAAGTTGTAATAACTCACACATTACATCAATAGATGATTCAGGTAACCCATGATTCACTTGTAAACACCTCCGCACACATTCAACACTCTCATCATTAGGGATGGTGGTAAATAAAGTTTGGACATCCAATGTAACCAACCAGTATGGTAAATCAGGTGGTAACTTCGACATTTTATCATAAAGCATTAACAAAAACTGTTTGGTGTCCTTCAATATGTGTTGATATGTATTAACTATTGGCCTAAGCCTGGATTCTAAATACAAGAAGATGGGTTCTGTAACCCAACCCCTTCCAGCAACAGTAGGTCTCGTAGGTAGGCAGGTGGGATGTTTGTGTATTTTAGGCATCCCTTGCATACTAGGTATTAAAGGGTTACTAACTGAAAAAAAGTTTTACAGTTCAACAGTAATCGTTCCTTTACGTGAGAAATCCAAAAGTGAAACGGAAACTCTATTAATAACCCTTTCAACTTGACTAGGGACTATTCGACAGTAAAACTGAACGTCACTTAGCATATTCTCCATGTTAATTATGTAACTACATCTATCCATAACAACAATGGGACCTCCCTTGTCAGCTGGTCTAATGACGACATTGGAGTCACATGTAAGTGCTTTCAACGTTGTTCTTTGTTTAGGGTGCAAATTACCATACCATTCCCTGTGTCTATTACTCATATCATGTTTATGTAGATCTTCCTCAACCAATTTCATAAAGGCATCTATCAAAGGGTGCAGATTGGGTATATACGTACTAGGTTTACTAAAATTCGTTCTCGGATTGGCAGATGTATAGTTGCCAAAATCCAATTTTAATTGTATGTTACGAGCAAAAAGTTTAACATCCATCACTGAGTCAGTTATGTCACTCCTAATAGAGGGTATGAAAGTAAGTCCCCTTTCTAAAACATCAATCTCATCCTGAGTTAGATGCCTATTGGATGTATTCCATATTAATGACTTTTGGTTTTCTCCCACATTTTCTTTAATGGTGGTCCCACATAATCCTCTTCCGTCATTCTCCTTTTCTGTCTCCCCCTGCTCATGGATCTGTCCCTCCCTCCTTTACGAAATTCTGAGATGGGGAAAGGAGCAGGGCCTGCTGGACCTAAGTGACCATGATTTAAGTTATTTTTAACCTTCCTTCTCACTGACTCATCATTACTATTTAAATTATCGGATGTACTAACAGGCAAATTAAGACTCGTGACTAACTCCGTCTGTTGTGCATTAAAACTTCCATTAACACTCCCTGCATCTGGTGTTGTCATGGGTGACTGCAAAATTACATTCACTTCATTATCATGATGTACAGTTGCTGTAGTAACAATGACATTTCTACCATCACTACCCAACTGGTCATCCCCTTTAGCAGATTTAACAGGACAAACGATCCCTTCATTGCATACTACTCGTGAATCAGTTTTCATTTTTGATACATTATGAACCGCCCTCCCTTGTCCATTCTTCTCAAACTCAGTTCTCGGCCAAGTAAACATGTGGCCGTTTCTAAAATCAGTAGTATCCTTTTACAATTTGTGTGTCAGACCTGCATCAGTGAGTGAAATTTGGCTGAAAATGCTGAGTGTGCCAAATAGTGCTGAGTGTTGCTCCTTTTCAGTGGTATACCAAGTGCATGTAAAGTGCTGTAAACTGACAAACTGGGTGGAGGGCTCAGTTTTTAAAAAGAGGACAGGATAGTATATTCCACTTGTAGCGGCATGCCAGTCCTCAGCATCATGAGAAGGCTCAGAAAGTTTGTGCTAGAATGCAGAAAAGGATACTTTTTCTGGTAGTTGTGCTTCTGATTTAGGAGGTCCAGTGAAGATTCCATTTTGGCCGTAGAATGTTCAGCTCTGTTCTTGAGTAAATAGTAGAGAGGTGGGGAGAATTTTGTGACAAAGGAGTTTCTACATTGCATTCATCATTCTTTGGGACAAACCACTATAGAAATGAGAAATCAAAGAATAAAAATGATTTTTATTCACAACAGAATATTGATGTTCTTCGTGTTTCACTGTTGCAGTCATCACACTAGGGTTATCTGCCTGCAGGTAACCCTCAGTCAGCCCGAATACCAGAGTCTTGGGATTTCTGCGACGGATGCTGTCGCCTCATCCATGACGTCAGGTCATCAGAGGTATAAAACTTGCAGCCGACACCATTACATCAGCTTTTCTTGAAGCAGTTCGCAAGTGCCGGTCGGCAGCCACCCGAAATTTTTGTTTTTTGAGTTTCAAACCTGAAGTCTTCTAAAGCTAAGTACACCATTGGGGATCCTTTTTTCTTGCTCTAACCAATATCAGAAAAAATTGTCTTGCCTGTGGAAAGCAAATACCTCACAGAGATTTTCATTCTTACTGTGTCACCTGTTTAGGCCCAGACCACGACGTCCCTCGCTGTCAGTTTTATGCCTAGTGCAATGCCTGAACTAATCGTCGTCAGGCTATTTTTGTCTAAATTCTTTCGCTCTCATTCTCCATATTCCGAAATGGTGTCGGTAAGCCATCTGACCTTCCGAAAATACGCAGAGATGAAGACAGAGACAGACCGCATAGGTTCAAAACTGCTGATTCTTCCGTTAAGCTAGTCGCCAGTCCGCCGGTATTCAGTGAGGCCATTTCGCAGCCCCTGTTATGCTTCTTCAGCTATGGAACCTGCAGATGTCTCTACCTTGGATGGGTCTGGAGCCGCTGTGTAGGCACCGGCTTCTGAGGGTGCATTCAGACCTGCCGAAGTTCGTATTAAACCGACTTCTTCGTTAATGACTAAATCTACCGAATTTCTCAGGCCGAGAGTTCGCACTACACCTAGGAAACTGACGACCAAAGCACATTCTCAAGCTCCCATGCCACAGAAACAAATGCTTATTATGGCTGAAGACCTTATTACTTTAATTAGGGGAAGCCAGACTTCCCCCTATAAAAGACAGAGTTGATTTTCCTTCTGATTCTTCAGACCATGAGTCTGATGGCTCTGACCCCTGTGATTACCAGGACATACCGTTATCTACCTGCGAGAACTCTGATGCAGAGGAGTCCATTCCCTCAGCCTCCTCCCCAGAGGACCTTTCTTTCGATGAAACCTTGCATACCCTAAGAGAGCATTTCCGCTGGGAATGCCAGGACTACCCACAGTCCAAAAGAGACTCAGGGAATTTTTAGACTTGCCTCAGCATAGACCTCTAGCTATTCCCCCTGTCCTGGATATTGTAAATGATGTCTTCATGGAATCCAGCCTTACCCCTGATACTTTACCACGTGCTCCTAGAAAGCCTGACAGATGCTACAGAATACCTGACTCTCACAAATTTCTCTTCAAAAATCCCACTGCGGATCCAGAGACCATTTCTCAGGGACCTAAAGGTATTGAGGCTTCTACAGCCAAAAACCCTACCCCTTTGGACAGGGATTCTAGGGCTCTAGACAGATGGGGTAATAAGGTATATACCTCTGCAGCTCTTTTCATTAGGGCTTTAAATTGCCAGTTTCATATGTTGAAGTACCAGCAGCATAATATTGATCTAATTAAACAAAAAATGCTGTTGATTCCTGATTGTGCAGAAAATAAGGACTTACAAGAATTAATGAATTCTGCAAATCAAGTTGGTAAACATACTTTGCAGTATGGTTTTGATGCCTTAGAAGCATCTTGCAGGGCTGCTGTCACTGGGTCTGTTCTGTGAAGGCATGCTCGGCTGAAAGAACAAATCATGCCAGTCCATGTCAAGGCAAAATTACTTAATGCAGCGTTAAACCAAGAATGTTTGTTTGGCTCTAAAGCAGAAGAAGATGTTCTTCGTGTTTCACTGTTGCAGTCATTACATTTGGGTTATCTGCTTGCAGGTAGCCCTCAGCCGTACTGAATATGTCAAAGTCTTGGGTCCTGCATCGGTTGCTGTCTCTTCTTCCATGACGTCAGGTAGTCAGGGGTATAAAGCATGCAGCCGATGCCATTACATCAGTCTTTCTTGCCATGTGGTGCCCGAAGCAGAAGCAGTTCGCAAGTGCCGGTCGGCCGACTCCTGAAATTCGAGTTTCAGAACCAAAGTCTTATAAAAAGCTAAGTACCCCATTGAGGATCCTTTTTCTTGCTCTAAACCGATGTCAGTAAAAGTTAATAATGGTATTTCTTGTAGAAAGCAAATGCCTCATAAAGATTTTCATTCTTACTGCATTCCTTGCTTAGGCTCAGACCACGACGTCCCTCGCTGTCGGTTTTGTGCCTTATTCAATCCTCGAAATGTTCGTCGTTGGTTCATTTTCGCATCAAACTATTTTGGTACTCGGTTTAATTATCCAGAAATGGCTTCGATAAGCCATCCAACTTCCGACATTCCGAAAAAACATACAGATAAAGACAGAGACAGACCGCATAGGTCCAAAGCTGCCGACGACACTTCCGTTAAGCTAGTCGCCAGTTCGCCGGTACTCAGTGAGGTACTTTTGCAGCCCCTGATACCCGCTACTTCAGATTCGCAGGCCTACTGAGACCCATTTGGAGTCTGGTATGCTGCGAGATGCTTCTTTGACTATGGAACCTGCAGATGTCTCTACCTTGGATGGGTCCGGAGCCGTTGTGCAGGCACCGGCTTCTGAGGGTGTATTCAGGCCTACTGACTTGCATATCAAACTGACGCCATCTTCTTCTTCAAGGCCTAAAACTCGATCTACGCCTAGAAAACTGACGTCCAAACCGCATGGTCAGGCCCATATGCCTAAAAAACAAATGATAAGAATGGCTGAAGACCTTATTACTGTAATTAGGGGAAGCCAGCCTTCTCCCTCTAAGAGACCTAGAACTGATTTTCCTTCTGATTCTTCTGATCAGGATTCTGAAATTTCTGTTTCTTCTGATGATCTGGATTTGCCCTTATCTACCTATGAGGATTCTGATGCAGAGGACTCTATTTCCTCTGCTTCCCCTCCAGAAGATTTCTCTTTTGGTGAAACTTTGCACATTCTTAGGGAGCATTTCCATTAGGAAAGCTAGGATTACTCTGACTCCAAAAAGAGGCTTAGGGAATTCTTACTCCTCCTTCAACACAGGCCTTTAGCTATCCCTCCTGTAGTGGACATTGTAGATGATGCCTTCTTGGAATTTAGCCTGGCCCCAGACACTTTACATCTAGCTCCCAGGAAACCTGACAGGTATTACAGAGTACCTGACTCTCACAAGTTACTCTTTAAGAATCCTACTGCGGACCCAGAGACCATTTCACAGGGACCCAAAGGCATTAAGGCTACTGCTGCCAAAAACCCTACCCTCTGTGATAGAGATTCCAGGGCCCTGGACAGATGGGGTAAGAAGGTATATACTTCTGCTACTTTGCCCATTAGGGCCTTAAACTGCCACTTTCATATGTTAAAGTATCAGCAGCATATTATTGGATTACTAAAATTATGTTGATTCCTGACTGTGCTGAAAATAAAGAATTTACAGGATTTAATGCATTCTGCTGAACAAATTGGTAAACATACTTTGCAATGTGGTTTTGACTCCTTAGAGGCATCTTGCAGGGCTGCTGTCAGTGGGTCTGTTCTCAGAAGGCATGCTTGGCTTAAGGAGAACTTTGCCAGACCATGTTAAAGCTAAATTACTGGATGCTCCCTTAAACCAAGATCACCTATTTGGCAGCAAAGCAGAAGAAGTACTTAAAAAGATGGAGGAAAAAGCTAATTCTATGCAAACTGTTAAAGATTTCCTGCAAGTACAGCCTCCCAGATTTAGTAGGCATTGGCCTTCTAAGAATTGGTCCTTTCCTGTCACTTCCAGGCCTTCTCAGTCCAAACCCAGAACCAGCAGACCACCTAGGCTACAGTCTCAAGGTACTCACAGGCCTAAGCAGTGGGGGGCTCCCACTTCTAAAGCTGGAAATAGTAAGACACCCCCCTATGGTAAACAGTCACAATGACTTAGCCTTAAACCTTCCAAGCCCTGCTCAACTATCTAAATATAGTTTCCCAAGGATACAGATTCCACTTCCACTCCTTACCAACCCCAAATGGTTGGCCAGACCTACCCCCAAATCAGTGGGCAGAGGCTCAAAAGCAGGTTCTCTCTCTTCTAAGTGTCAGGGCTATTCAACCTGTCCCAGCAGAGGAATGGGGACAAGGTTTTTACTCCAGACTTTTCCTGGTACCCAAAAAAGACAACTTCTGGCGTCCTATCCTGGACCTGTCTATCCTAAACACTTTTTTGGTAATCCCAAAATTCAAAATGCTAACTCTTCATCAGCTGCTTCTCATGCTAGGCAAAAATGCCTGGTTGGCAACACTGGACTTAAAGGAAGCTTACCTGCACATCCTAAATAGGGGAATCTTGCAGAAAATACCTACGCTTCAGAGCAGGCTACATGCGCTATCAGTTCTCTGCACTGCCCTTTGGCTTATCTACTGCGCCCAGGGTATTCACAAAGTGCCTAGCTCCAGTCGTTGCATTCTGCAGGCAAAGAAATATTCAAATATACCCATACCTGGACGATTGTCTAATTCAGGCAGAAAGCCAGGAATCACTATTGAATCATCTGGCATTTGTAAAGAAGCTGCTAACCTCACTGGGGTACACCATAAACTAAAAGAAATCTCACCTAGTACCCTGCCAACAAATTGTATTCCTGGGTGTAAGTTTGAACACAACTTTCCAGATGGCCTACCTCACGCCAGAGAAACAAGTTTATTTGACAGCCTACTTCAAACTACTGGCCACAAAGACCCAGCTATCTGCAAGGAAAATAATGCAAGCCCTGGGGTTCACGGCCTCTTGCATCCTACTAATTCCATATGCAAGACTGCATATGAGGAAACTACAATGGTATCTAAAAAGCCTATGGTGTCAACATTCTCAGGACCTGGAATCAATTATTCCTATCATTCCTTGTATAAAGACAGAGTTCCTTTGGTGGGCAGAGGCCTGCTACCACAACAAGGGACTGCCATTCACTCTACCCCCTGCCACCCAAACCCTTACAACAGATGCATCAGACTACAGATGGGGGGCTCATTTGGCAGGGCAGTGCATTCAGGGCAAATGGAACCCGAGCCAAATGCACTTGCATATCAATCAAAAAGAAATGTTAGCTGTACAGAATTCTCAGACAGCCTTCAAGGACCACATTCTTCCAGGACAATTATTGATAAAGACAGACAACACCACTGTTATGTGGTACATAAACAAGCAGGGGGGAACCCACTCATACCCTCTCTGCAGACTAGCCATGGCTCTGTGGAACAGAGCCTTGAGCTACCAAGTGCACCTACTAGCTCAATTCCTGCCAGGCAAGCTAAATTCAATGGCAGACGACCTAAGCAGAAATCTCATGGACCCACAAGAGTGGAAACTGGAACCAAAGATATTCAGCATTTTGAGAAACAAATGGGGGAGCCCAGAGATTGACCTGTTTGCCTCCCCTCAGAACTACCAATTGGGCAAATTCTCCACAAGGACTCCCCACAGACAAACTTGGAAAGTGGATGTCCTGCCCTTCACCTGGGAAAGCCTCTCAGTTTATGCCTTTCCCCCTCTGCCTCTCCTCTCGAAAGTTCTACTAAAGATCAAGCAGGACAAACCAAGGACAATACTTATTGCAGTATGTCACTGCTGGAACCATGGCACCTGCGTTAGACCCCTTCCCTACTGTCCCAGCAGGAAGGACAGATTCTGCACACCCAGCGTCAAACCCTGAACCTTGCAGCCTGGCTAATTACATGAGATCTCCAATACCATCCCTCAGTAAGCAAGTGCTGGATGTCATTCTGGAGGCAAGGAGATCTTGTACTAGAAAATCCTATGCTGAAAAGTGGAAAATATACTGTTCCTGGAGCTAAACTCAGGGGATGGGCACAACAGTGCCCAGCTTACCGCATATTCTTCAATACTTAATAGAGATGCTTCACAAGGGCCTTTCCTTCTCTTCTATTAAAATTCATGCCTCAGCCATTTCAGCATATTATAATACTGAGTCACCCCTCTTCTCCCACCCCCCTGCTGAAGCAATTCCTCAGAGGGGCCAAAAATTTAAGACCACCCAGGAGAGCCCCAACTCCAGCATGGGACCTTAACTTTGTATTGGAAAAGCTCACTCTACCTCCTTCTGAGCCAGCTGCAAGTGCAGAGTTAAAATTCCTTTCTTGAAAAACAGCCTTCCTTTTAGCAATCACTTCAGCAAGAAGAGTTTCAGAATTACAGGGCCTCATGGCAGTGGAGCCTTTCATCATCTTCCATGCAGACAGGGTGTCCCTCCGGAGCAGTCCTTCCTTTATAGCCAAGGTGGCATTCAATGTGGCCCTTAATCAGTCCATTCATTTGCCAACCTTCTTTTCTAATCCACAGAACAAAGGAGAACGGATACTGCACTCTTTGGACGTGCACAGACAACTTAGATTTTATTTGGACAGGACTAAACCTCAAAGGAAATCTGAACAGCTGCTGGTGGCATTTGCTGTAGGGGCAGAGGGAAAGGCCATTTCAAAGCAAACCATTTCTAAATGGATAGGCCATTGTATTAATTTCTGCTGTAAGCACAATGGAAAACCTATCTCACAGGGGTAAGACCACACTCACCCAGGGCTGCATCTACCTCTACAGCCTTTCTCAGAGGTGTCCCTATCAAGGACATCCTAGAAGCTGCTACCTGGAGTTCTGTGCATACGCATACTTTCACCAAGCATTACCATTTGCCAATTTTCTCTAAATCCAGAGCTGGTTTTGCCACTGCAGTCTTGCAGGGCCTTATAGCTGGCCCTAATGCTATCTAAATTCCTCCTCCCATCCTTAGCTTTGGGAATCTGCCCAAATGTGATGACTGCAACAGTGAAACATGAAGAACATAGTACAGTTGTGTACACTTACCATAAATGTAGATGTTCGAGTGTATTCAATGTTGCAGTCCTGGTTACCCTCCCTCCAGCCCCCTGTCTTTCAATACTTTCTACCTATCCTCTTTTTTGGCCATATCTTATGGAAATGGTATTTACTTTTTACTGGAGGTGCTCCACACCATTTGATTGCTTCCTATTTTGGGGGCTCCTAACATCTGGGGCAAGAAAAACTGATGTAATGGTGTCGGCTGAATGTTTTATACCCCTGATGACCTGACATCATGGATGAGGCAACAGCATCCGATGCAGAAATCCCAAGACTCTGGTATTCGGGCCGACTGAGGGCTACCTGCAGGCAGATAACCCAAGTGTGATGACTGCAACAATGAATACACTTGAACATCTACATTTATGGTAAGTGTACACAACTGCACTTTTTCATCACTACTATAAAGGAGCTTCACTGCACTAAAAAATACATCTGATTTTATGGTCTGCTGATTTCTGTAAAGAATTAAAATGATTTAGGAGCTGCATAGTTTAGGTAAAAGAGTCTGCAGTCATTGGTCAGAAATGATTATACAATGATAGCTCGTTGGTATTCAGAAATGTGCACGCTGATTGGTCAGCCCAATCAGTATGCCCATTGTAAGTCAAGCATATACCAGTAGAAAAAAGTCTGGTTGCTGAAGTGTGACTGGACTTTATTCTGTTAGTATGTGCTCTGTGAAAATCTGGACACTTAAAATGTATACTTCCAATGTCCACAATTTGGCCTCATGTTTTAGGTGTGTCCCTCATAAAATTTGTGGTTCAGTGTGCAATTCACTAAGGAGTGAAGTTACTAAATATTGACAATGCATTTTAGTTTCAGAATTTATATTCTTCAGAAAAATGTGGAAGCAATGGGGAGGAACACTACTGCACCGTTATACAAAGACATTATTTAAGAAAAGTAATTTCTTTCGTAAATAATGTCATTGTAGAATAGCAATAACCGAGTGGGTGTGAGTATATTGAAGATTTACTCATGGTTGGCTTTGTTTAATCACTTGGGTTTCGCCCTCATGATCAAACCCCACCAACCGTGGGTAAATCTTCAATATACCCACATATACCCACAGCCAATTGTTGGTTATTGCTTAAGTATACTGTCCTTTCCTTGCAGTTTGCCAGTTAACACTGACAGTGACCAACAAAAATATAACAGATCAGCTAAACTGTTTTCCTTATTTTACTTAGAAAATTACTTCCATTATACTTTTATGATAACAATAAATAAGTCAGTGAGACATAGAATAAGCAAACAGCATCACAGTTTTTCTTCTGCCTGCATTTAGAATTCAGTTTCTGGTAACTCTGTTGTGGAAGCCAAGGTTTTACTGCTTTGGAGAGACAGAGTCAGATAATGCTGCATCACTTATTTTGAACTTAAGATGGAAGCTTATAGAAATCTGGGAAACCTAGCAGAAATGACAGATTGATGTCTATATGTGGATACGCAGCATAAACTATTTCAGACTAATTGTTACATATTGTTTATTTATATATTTATTTTTGTATACCGGGAAACTCTGACTAGAATTGATACCATTTTTACTGGAGGCTCAGGGAGAAAAGCTCCACGGTTATTATAAATATAATCCCAAAGAGCATTGCAACGTACATATATAAAGTAATATAATAGGAGTTTTTTTGTTGTACCAGGAGGAAAAAAAAGCTGTACAGTTTTTACAGTTGCAAAATACAGAAGATACTCACTTTGCATACATATATTAAAAACATTGTGGCATTTTACGTTGTGAATCCAATCTATGTATACATTATACTTATAAATTACAATTTAGGATCTACAGTTGAAATGTCAAACATAGAAGTTGAATATTTACAGTTACTACAGTGATATATGTTTATTATGTTAGAAGTATGTGAAGATAGTATGTCATTTAACAGTTGTAAAAATAGAGTTAATTAAACCAGTCATTGGCTTAAGACGTAAAACAGCATCTTTCATGATACATGTGCATAAATTAGAGCTTAATGCCACAGTTGCAGGTTATATCTTGAATGAAACTCATGTTGTACTTTGATGCTTTATAAGTTGAAAGTCAGAGGTATGTGCCTCAGTAAACAGATTTTTTAGCCCCTTTTGATTGTGTTTCCATTGTTACAGCCTACATGAGTTTTGTGGCCTATGAGAAGGCATGCTTCTGTGTACTCTAAAGTGCCTTGCCTACAAAGGTGTGGAATCCCAGGGCCACTGCTACTTGCCATTCTCTCTCTCTTTCTCTGTGTTTATGTCCATGGTCTATATCCAGATTGTCAGATGTATTCAAGATGGGCTCAAACTCTTCCAATGAAGTGCTGTTTGCTATTCCTGGACATGATATCAAGGCGCAGCTTATGTGGGAGTTCATTTTGAGAACATGAGTGGTGAATGTTTGTTGTTTGCAGACAGCATTGCCCTCAAGTCAGTTATTCATGGAGTGCATGGGAGACATAATCATTCAAAAAGGTAGGCAATCCAAGGTGTCAAGCAAAAACACGCACCCAGGAGTGGCCTTAGGCCAACTGGTGCCCTAGGCAAAAGGGCTCCATGGCGCCCCTCACCACATCACCTGGTGCCCCCATCCTGGTCTAATTACATTAAATAAATACTGGAAAAGCACCCCTGCTAGAGTGGCGCCTAGTTGGCCTATGCCTAAGGCCGGCTATGCACACACCACTGGAAACAAATTTATTCACAAAAATTAAGCGCTTTAGTCAGGGTATAGCAAAAGACTTCTTCAGAATCTAAAGATAAGAGCAAGTAATAAGCCCTTAAATATAATTAAAACCAATCACCTGACCCAGTAATTAATTAACAATCAAGGTTCAAACCTTAAAATTTAAGGTGATAACACCAAATTTGTGATATTCTTTTCATTAACAAACTAAAATAAAATAGAATAAAATAAGTTAAAATACATAAGAAATGTAAAAAAATGTTGAAGATGCTGAACATGAAAAACATGCATGAGAAAATCAAATAAATGTATGTGAAATGTAAAAATAGTTCATAAAACCCTCCATGGCAAATTGTAATTTTATACATTATAGGATCTAAGTTTTAATAAACTAGTAATACGTAAATGGTCGTTCAGCCCAGGTGGACTTAAAGCCTGCAAACTATTTTGCCACCTTAATTCCTTGGCTTCTAATAAATCATTCCAAGGACCCTGTCTAGGGTTTTTTCAATTCTCTCAATGCCAAAGAAAATAAATTCATGCCCTTTATATTGTATAACATGTTTGGCCAAAGAATTTGTAGTTTTAGAGTGTCTGATGTCAAGCTGGTGTTCATAAATCCACTCCTTAAAATGTTTTAAGGTCTTTCCCACATAAAAACTGGTACATTGCTTACATGTAGCCACATAGACAATGCCAAAGAACCGGGGGTCTTACCATTAACAATAACTGATTCACCTTCCCTAATGTAAGGGCACTGAGAGCACCCTCCACATTTATAGGTCCCAGTTCTCCTGTTAGTTTTTCCTGGTTGTTCTAAATAACCTTTAATGGCTTTCCCCTTTCTAAAAAACAGTTTAGGTTCTTTTCCAATACATTCAAATATTCCTTCAAAACATGAGAAGATGTTCCAATTCTTCCTTAAAAACTTAGCTATTTCAGCATGTTCAATGCTAAAAGAAGTAACAAATGCCTGCATATACACATTCCCCTTATCTTTTCCTTGGGTATCCATCACACTAAAATGAGCCTCATCATCTCTCAAAATGGACCTATAAAACCTGGTATCTCTCTTATCACGGACCTCTGTAAAGATGTTAGTAACCAATTGTTCAGGGTACCCACACTTGATGAGCATGGCCCTTAATTTCTCACCTTCCTGAGAAAAATTCTCATCCTTGGATACCATTCATGCCAGTCTAACATACTGGCCGTTAATAAGGCCTCTCATTTGATGATGAGGATGACTGCTACCATAATGTAGGAGACCATTGGAGTATGTAGGCTTGTGATAAATGTTACTGACATACCTTCTGCTGATGTAATTTTTACTGATTTCAACATCTAAGTAGCTTATGCTATGTTGGCTTAAATTAAAGGTAAACTTTAAAAAGGAAGTGGTGGTGTTACAGTAATCTAGAAAATGTTCTATTTCATCCATAGGCCCTTTCCAGGCCAAAAAAAAATGTCCGGAATATGACAGTACGTGTCCCAATGTTTTTCATACTGACACCCTTTTAGGTACCTCCTTTCCCATTCTATCATGATTATATTGGAAAAAATTGGGGTGCAAGCCACCCCCATAGCCACACCATATTTCCAAAAATAATATTGAGCCTCAAAGAATACATAGTTGTTTTTATGAAACGTTTCCATGAAAGTGGTTAAAACATAAACATCATTATTAGAGAAATCACCAGAAGCAAACAAAAAATCTTGGAACCACTCAATACCTAGGTCATGGAGAATGACATTGAATAGATTTACAACATCAGTGGTCAAAAGAAAAATATTTCATCGAGAAATGTTAAATTTCTGATTTTTCTTAAAAATCCCATGAATCTTTGCAAACATAAGCACAAGCTTCTAAACATTTTTTCAGTCTGATGTCAAGGTATTTTGCCAATGGGTGTATTTTAGCCCTTGAGGCATTGACAGTAGGTCTGGGGGGGGGGGGGTCTATCATAGTTTTAGACATAATCATATCTCTCAACTGTTCAGATTTTTGCCTCCTATCTTTGGTCTGTTCCTTGTAATCTGGCAAATAACTTAGAATTGAAGTCACTAAATAATGACAGACATTTGAGTTTCAGACTTTAACATCCATGTTAACACAAAACCAGTTATTCTAACACCTTTCTAAGTTTATAAGAGCAATATGTAGTGTTTGCCCCAATTTTTTTGGCCTTTGTCTCCCCCCCCCCCCCCCCATTATTTTAGGCTTTGCCAAGTTTTCTTGTGCTAAAACGTTGGGAGGTATAGAGATATTCACTGGGTGTGCAGGGGTAGGTGAATATCAGTACTGCTAAGTCAGATGTCAGGGATCTGTCCTGGAAGAGTGGACTCTTATCTACAGGTGAGAGGAGAAAAGCTACTCCAAGTGCAGTAGTGATCATTTTGGGGTCTTGTTCATGAATGAGGGTATAAAATGTTAGACTGACCAGTGGATGGATGCAGTGGTAACACGTAGACGTACTGCCGACATTGTTTCAGATGGTGGTAGAAGAAGTGCTAAGTCATAGGCTGAAGCTCTCAGTTTATCAGTTACATTAGGTCCTCCTCATCACCTATGTTCACAACTTTAATAAGGATGTGACTGCAGATACACGTGGATAAAATGAGGTTCCTTCTTGGAACTGTTTTTGTATGATTGACTAAGGAGTTTAGTCGTCTTTGAATTTTTTTTTTTTTTTAAGGGGATATACCATGGCTTAAAAAAGACTGTTGAGGTCCCAAGATGTATACCAGGTACAGCTTCAGGGAAGGTCCGTAACACAGAGAGAGATTATATCTCTCAATAATGCATGGGAAACTGACACAATTAGCTGTGGGCTGTTGCTACAAATAGAGAAATCTAGTCTGCCCTCCTTAACTTAATGCCATGTGACTATCATCAGGGCATGCAGTTTGGAAAATAGATGGATTGAGAGATATATTAAGTCGTATTCACAACTACAAGACATAGCTACTTTAGTAATGGCAGAAGCATACTTAAAAATGTTAATAGAACAAGTTTTGCATCAGCTTGCATTTTATGAACCATAAGGAATGTGAAACTAATGTCTGACATTATTAATTGACTGTAATCCAGAGTGATTTATCAGGAAATTAATAATTTTGTGATGGAGAAGACAAAAATATAAAGCAAAATCAGGGTGGGGTGTTCTGCAAAATTAGGAACATCTGAAAGTTATGTCTTGCCCCAATCTCAATATACACAAGGAGCTGCCTATCAACATACAACAAAGTTTAATAGGAAAGGAAGTGCAGCATAACGAAAAAGTCAAACTGTCGCAGTTATTAAACAGAAAGAATAAAAATGCATCAGTCTACAGACACAGACAAACTGAGAATAGGTATTACTGTATCCTTTAGAGCAAGTAAAATACTGATGACCCAAATGTTCGTCTTAGTATTAAAATTAAAAATAAAGCCCAGTTGCTTTAATCATAGGATAATTTTTCATACGGGGCTGGTCTGAAGTAAACTTGTCATGCATGTCATCTCTGCATCTTATTTCAATCATTTAGACAGATCAGTTAACCCAAGCAGTATAAGGCATGTTTTATGTTAGTGCCTTCATTTTATTAAAATTATGGGAGTATAGTATTAGAAATTTAAGAAATCTTAAAAAAAAAAAACTAATTGTCACAACAGTAAGATACTCGTAGGGGTTATGTTAATGTTAGTTAATTAGCCCTTGGGAACAGTGTGGCATTTGGTGCAATACCCTCAGGTGTTAATTAACTAGATCATTAACATAATCCCTGGTCTTATCTTTCTGCTTACAAACAATAATTCCCTTGATATATTGCAAGGTCATATTTCAACATCTGTTATGCAGAGTATAATGATGCATAGTGCAGGTGCTGGTCACATTTTGTTGATGCTTATATACCATATAGTTTGCTTTTTGCTGGTGGTGCTCCTCAAAGTTTCACCAAGGTGCAGTATTTCTGGTTGCACTGCAGCATTTGATTACATTCCCTGTATCATTTTCTAAAAACAAATAAGATCTTCAGCTTATGTTTAATTAGCCCCACAGATACATACAACAAAGTTTTATTTTTGTTGTTGATTGGCAGCACTGAAACTACTGGTTGATCACTTCTTTAAAAAAAAAAAAACTTTGAGCTGCCATAGTTTAACAGCTACCAAAATACCTGTCAAACCATAGTAGTTTGATCTGGTAGTTTACTGACAGAATTATGGAGCTGTTAAGAAGATTGACGGTGGCAGCAAGGAGCATGCTTTATTTATTTATTTATTGATTGATTGATTGACTGTATGCACTATGAAGACTTAATGTCTGAGTGTTTCTGAGGTTTGACCAGTCAGGTGTAAGTATTATGGAAGATTATCCAATAACTATGCGTCTGTGTCTGTATGTATAATAGGTTTATAGTTAATTACTAGGATGTTGATCTCTGAGGGTCTTAAGAAGGCTAACCTTACATTCCCGTGGTAGTTTTTCGTCCTTATATTTTGCATACACACACTCCTAAATCAATAAAAGCAATTCATACTTAACATAAAAATCAAACATAAAAGAAAAATAGTTAATGAAAGAATATCTACAGCCCATTCCTGAAGCAGTACAGCAAATACTTCACTCCTACAGATTGTTTTTCTGTTCAGAAAGCATATGCCTTTTTGTCTGTCTTCAAAATCTCTTATTCACTGGATAACATCAACAAATGTATAAAACAGATTTTTTTTTTTCCGAAAAAATAATTAGACATCTTGCATACAGTACATATCAGAGTAAAGCCCTGACTTCCACCTTCCTGGTTGTTGTTGTTGTTGTGTCTTTCAGCTTTTCCCGGTTAGGGGTCGCCACAGCGGAACTCCGGTCCGCTAATTATTGGCAGTAGATTTTTATGTGCCGAGTTGCCAGCCCTGACGCACAACCTTCAACGAAGGTATGCCCATTCACGCATGTCTCCACTCAGAAGACGCTCTAGCTGAGAATCGAACAGGACAACTTCCACCTTCCTGGTACTCCCAAATAAGGCCCTAATTTTTATCACACACACACCTACTATGTAACATTTTAACCAGTTCATTATCCATCTGTCTGCAATAAGGGTATACAAATCTTTAGTAACAGAATATTCAAAAAGCAGATAAGCAACCTTTCACCCTGCTCTTTTTTGAAAATACCCTTTACTAGAATCCTTACATAAACTACCAACCAATTCGCTTCCCACATGTAAACTTCAACATACACTTTTTTCTTAGTTTCATACAGTTCTTATTCCATGGTACTAAGAATAAAACTCTGACGTCACTGTCTCATGAAGCATTACCATCTATCACTTTCCTCATTCTCACATTCCATGCTTTAACCTGCACCCTCAGTTTCCCTACTGCCATCTGCATAATATATTTTAAATATGCCAGCCTTCTAATTGTCGTATCTTTTGCCAGTCTAGAAAGTCTCACCCACATTTTTTGCACTTCTACCAAATTACTAACTGATATACCAGGAAAAAAAACAAAAGAATACCTCTGGATTCACCATACCCAACAGACCTCCTTTCTCGCTGAATTATATACTGTACCTTGCTTCACTGGGTTTAATGTCTTACCACGTAATGCCATGAAGAAAAGTCATGCAGTAGCCTTACTTCCAAATGTGACGGATGTAAAAGAAAGCTAGTCACATCCAAAAGAAAAAAAAAATAGCATGAATTTTTTATAGTTAAAACTGTCTCCACCTACAATATTGAACCTTACTTTCAAGCCAACTGTAACTTAATTGCCAGTTTATATTCATGAAATCTCCCTGTAACTTAATTGCCAGTTTATATTCATGAAATCTCCCAGCTATAAAAAGAAAAAGTCCCTAAATTATTTTACAGTTATGCTTAACCTTAGTCGTAACTATCACACTTTACTTCAGTGTAGCCCACACGGCATGCCTTTGTACTTGTATTTAACATCTCTTTCTTTGTATTTACGACATAATAACCACCATCCTCTTGATTTTTAACAAGTACAAATTTTACACAGTTTTGTTCTTAATATGCACATACTCCTCATATTCACATTATTTGCTAAATTTCTAATTAATGTGTCTGCATAGGCTACAAACAAAGTAGAGTTGAAGGACATCCTTCATAAATACTCCTGCCCTCCACATCTCACCATATAAACCCATAACCAATGTGCAGACCTCCTATGCATTTCTAATTCTTTTAAACCTATCTTCACCCTCCATGTTTATCACTATGAAGAGCATTTTCTTGCAGTAATAGAACAGCACACCCATCTCTCCTCCTTGGTTAAAGTGTCCCTTAATATGCTCAAAAAATTGAATACTACAATTGTCTATCCCATAAGTGAAGCTTACTGTTCACCTTAAGTAGCTATCCTGCTAACTTCTTATAAAGCTCCGTAATTGCTTTTGGATTCATATTTGAAAATAAATAGACCTCTTTTTACCTAAAAAAAAAAGAAAACAGATTTTGAGATATTGTAAGCTTCCTGGTCTGAAATGCAATGAGGGGTTATATCAACTCATCCTTAAGTAAAGCCACAAGAAGTTATAAAGTTGATTATACAGACCATCCCACCATGGAACCTTCCTGATTTTTGCATCATTAATGACCTTCCCCACTTCTAACAGATAACCCTTCTTGTCATCCATTTTGTGCTTCACACTCTTATATCTCGATCACATTACCATAAACCCTATGTGACATCATCAGTACCAAAGCTAACATCTGAGGCACTTTCCGTAATTCCTTCATTATCTGGTTCTTCCATGTGTCTTCTAACACTTTAAAATGACAAAACCTCCTATTTACCACCCACACAGTGCATTCTGACTTCAGCTGACACAGAACCTTTCCTATAATATTCTGCCATCTTGTGACTATTTCTTCCACTCAACACAGCTTCTTTTCTTTTTGGATTAGTTGCCAGTAGCATTATTTTATGTGTCATAATAATTTCCATTCAGTTATACTCATCTGTGTACTCAGTCCTAAGTCTTGCTTAAAGTCACCCGATCATTAATACTTGCTATCCTGTAAAAACATTATATTGAATCTTGAACAGATGTGTTCTGGAAAAGAAAGAGACATTGAACTTCCACATTTGTTCTTCCCCAAACTCCTCATCTCACACTATATCAACTTGTATTAAAACATGTAATACCTGGTGATTTACAAGCAAGTGAACCACCTACAGATATAAACACATGATCAATGGATGCACCATTTCTATAATGATAATAATAGTAGTCATAGGGAAAACAACTGGTTTTAATTGTTATTTATAATTTTTCAAGTGCTTCACATCAGCTAAACTCTTTACATTTCCCTAGTCTAGGACAGTTAGTCTGCACCCTAAACAACATTTTTCCTAACAAATAAAAGCGATTCAGTACCTGTTCAAATTTTAAGTGGCGGGGTGTAGCCTGAGAGTCATGCAAGCAGATCAGCCACTTAGTGAGATCTAATTTGTAAGATATATAATCACATACTTCAGAATTAATAGCAATAGTTTGATTTCCTTCAACACAAAAAACAGTCCATGCCAACCTTTGAGACTTGTCAATACCTCAGAACACCTATCCTTCCCTGCTGCTTGTATAACTTTACCCAAGCAGTTCATAAATGTTTGTTCCATGCATAAGAATGGGTATCCCACAATGCAGTGCTTGTCTGTAAAAAATGCATCACACAGGCCTCTTTCTTCCTCAAGCTCCTGCCACTGCATTGATTTTACATGCATACACTGCTATTTTCTGTTAATATTAAGTAACATTTCATGCTGTTCAATGACTACTTAAAACACAAACAGTGCAAATACCATAGAACAGACTTTCAAAGTGCTTTTTACTGTTGAATGGTTAAACTGCAGCCTTTTGTGAATCCTGAATTGAACTACTTTAACTCATCTCCTACCCCCATTCACACCTAACTTTCCTAGCTGTCAAAATTGCTAAGGGTAATTTGAGATGTTACCTGCTGTGATTGACAGACTTGACTCATGTACTGTTTCCTTGTTCTAGCCTTTACTTTCTGTACGGGTAGGGGAAGGACCAGGTAGCTGTGATATCACAGCATGGGTGTTTTTTAGGACAGCTGTGGTGATGTCAGTTTGTGGAGGGATTTGGCCAGAAAACTACCTGTATTCAGTGGCCTTAATGACATCAATGAATTGAATGCAGCAAGTTTTTCCAGGGCAGGATAAAAGGTTTTTGAAAGTGAAACCACCACAGGACAGTACGGTACTGTTCTAGTGGAGAGAAGCAGTCAGTATGGCAATAACCCACTCCTGGGTGTGGGTAATGCTAGATTTACCCACAGTTGGCGTGGTTTGGTCCCGAGGGCGAAGCCCGAGGGACCAAACAAAGACAACCGTGGGTAAATCCAGCATTATCCACACCCAGAAGTGGGTTATTGCTATTATACCATGGTGTTAGTTTGTTTTGTATTATGTTTGTATTGTTGTTATTTATGTTTTTGTTTGCTTTTTTTGTATTCTTCCACTTTTTGTGAGATAAAATAGTCCACACTTTCAGTTTGTGTTTATTGTTTATTTCTGTTTTAATTTAAATACATGTTATTTTTAGTTTTTCAGGAAATGTTAGGAAAGGGCTAGGTGGTGCTTGGTATAATATAGTTTAAACAGTGTAGAAGTTTATAACGTGTAGTTATGTTTTAGTAGTTATAGGTATGTTGAAATGTGGTGTAGTTTTAATTTGTATTAATTTTTTAAAATATGTACTTTTACTATTTGGTCACTAGATGGTGGTGTTGTATGCGCTTTTATTAGATGTATGCTGATGTGGACGTTCGGTATGGTGTGTGTTTTTGACTTTGCGAGGGATGTGTGGTGTTTTTAGTATGTACATTTTTGAAGTTGTCTGTGTATAGGTATTGTAGGGAATATAGGTAAGTGAATGGTTTTATGAGAATGCTTGGTTTTATTGTGTTATAAGTGGTGGTTATGTAGTGTGTGTGTGATGTATTTGCGACTGCATGTCTTTTTATTTTTTTAGTGTTCGAGGTGAGGGAATGAGGAGTGTAGTATGGAAATTGGTTAGTTTTCTGTGTTTTCATTAAATTGTTGTGTGTTTTGGGTATTAGATTTACTTTACTTTACTGTTTATTTGCTGTCGCCGCATGATATTTAGCGACCGGACTTTTTGCGTTGTTTCTTGTAGGATTTACTTTGTGCACGCTGGTTGGATTAGCCAATCAGCATGCACGTTTGTCGGGTTTGCGATGTTCGCATGGTATAATATAAAATATTGTAAATGCTGTATTGTTGTTTATTCACAGCAGGGACAGTAAATAGGGAAAAAAGGCAGAGAAATTGAGCATTTAATAATAGAATCCCATTGTTGTCCTTTAATGCAGCCATGTGAACAGTTATGCTGTGTCTTGAGTAAACTAGCTAATTGCCCTTTCCTAATATGGCTTTGGCATAACGCCATTTGGTAGCATCTTGCTGTGGTACAGTCTAGTCACCTTTTACCGTATATATTTAACAGGCATACCCAGATATGGAAGATTTCATAATACAAAAAATAAGAAAACAAAGGGGGTACAAAGAACAGATAGAAGTTAAACAAATAGAAACTGAAGTTATGGAACACCTGCGAAGTGAAGGATTTATTGTAGAAAATCCAACACAGATAATGTCAGAGCATTATGGAACAGTGAATCCCAAAACTAAGGTGAAACAGGTAGAACAGGAGGCATCTGATAACTTGTCACATGATGTTCTGGAGCCTTCAGTAGAAAACCACTGTCAAAATTAAGTTGGAGTTGCACAGCAAGGGAAGGAGCAGGAAACAGTGGCAACTTTGATGAAGGCAATGTTAAGGAGTGATTGGCCAATGGGTTTCCATATGAAGGCATAGCAGATGACTCAGGATGCAGCTGAACAAAATATGTCACTGGAAGATGTTTTGGAACTTTCTGTAGAATGCCCGTAGGAAATGGAGAGCAAAGAATATTCAGTTTAGAATAAAATTATCGAGGGAAAGCATTCCCTGATTTAATAGAAAAGGATAGACATGTTAGAACTGATTAAAGAAATAGATGACAAAGTAAATAAGACCCAAAATGTTACAAGTCTGATAAGACAGATGAACACAGTAATCAAGACTATTAACAGAAATTCATGTAATAAAGCAGAAGTAAATAGGATATATTACTGTGCAGCTAAATTAATATACAAGTCGTACCGCAAAAACAGAGAGCCAATAAGGGAAAGGAAGGGAAAAACTAAAAGGACATCATGGAGGCATTGAACAGAAAAAAATAAATAAATAAAACAATTAAGGCAAGAAGTGTCACTGTTAGAAGACTATGAAGAAGGAACAGGTCAACAAATATACTTGGAAAGATAGACAAGGTAAAAGCAATGCAAAGTTTCAGAACAGACCAGGATCTGTTGTACACTATTGTAATTAATAAAATTATCAAAAGATATCAGAACAGCCAGAAAAACTTAGAAAAATTGCAGATAAATATAAAGGAAAAGTACAAAATAAGCAGTTCATCGATGATCCAAAAAAGGTTTTTAAGAGAACTGAGAAACAAAGCAAAAGGAATAGAAACGCCAAAAAAGAATAAACACATTTTGCAGAAATATTGATGAAGATCATGTGGAACATAAAAAGATACTGAATGTAAAGAAAAAATAAGACAAACAGTAAAGTGTTCAAATGTACAGAATATGAAATGTGATGAAGTAACGGCCAGAAAAATTTAAACAAAATTAATGCTTGGATTATACAGTTTGAAATTTGACAAATTGTTTGTGAAAGTTTAGCAAAAAGTATAATTTGGGGCTTGTGTACATTATAATATGTTATAGTATTTATTGAAAGGCCATGAATGCACTGACTGTTATCACTGCAAAGATTGCAATTTGTAGAGTTTTAATAGTGTTTATTGCTCACAAAATATTTATTTTCATTTAGCTTATTCTTTGTAGGTTTATTTTTCAGAAAATGCTGTTGAATGTAAGATGTGTATAGGCTGCTAAAGGTGTGACATTCTCAAACCATTTAGGTGTTAATGAGTTATAAAGAGTAACAGGCTTTACATAGGATCATAGGAAGCTACTAGGCTATTGGCCCTGAGGCCATTACAAGCCTAGCCAAGAATTTAGCCCATGTTCGAACAAGTCACCACCCTATGCCACTGTCAAGCAGGGACACAGGTGGAATTCCAGGGGTATATTTTCTGTTCCCCATCCAGTTATCCAGGTTGTGCTTAAAAAGGTTTAATGAGGTACTCTGCTTTACGTGGATAGGGAGTCTTTTCCACAAAAGGAATAGTCTCTGGGACACACATCTGTCCTGCCAACAACTCCTATTGATGTCACAGACCAGGTTGAGTTCACATGTATGGGTCACTCGAGTGGAGCTTGACTTGCGGATATGCAGCAGTCCCATCAGCGTGGTGTCTGAGATCGCTTTGTATGCCAGACAGTGGTCACTTCTGAGGAGTCTGTAGGAGACTGTAGTTGGGACAGGGCTTTTAGCCTATCTGTGTAAGGTAGATGTTTGAGGCCCTGGATTCTCCAGATGAGGAACCTCTGTGGTCTCTCCAGCTGCTGCATGTGCTTTGTGAAGTACATGCCGAAAGGGGCATTGTACTCAGTAACGGGTCTTATAAGGGAATACAGAGATGTTGTGGCCACCTTGTCCCTGGATTAGATACCATTACTAATGAGGTGGGCCATGTAGAAAGCTTTCCGTACACCGGAGGCAATATGGTGGTCACAAGTCAGTTTGCTATCAACCTGGGTGCCCAAGTCCCTCACAACTGATTGTGTGCCTATTGCCTTATCGATGTAATAATTTGTGGGGATGTCATTCTTCCCAAAAGGGATGATGATGCATCTTTGACATTCAGTTTGACACCATGTTTCTGGCACCAGTCATTTGTGTGGGTGAGACCCTCTTGGAGGATGTCCACATAACTAGGGGAATTGATCACAGCACCCAGCTTGCAGTCATCTGCAAACTTGGGAAGCCATAGTATACTAGATTTGGCCTGCACCTCTGAGAAGTATATCCCAAACAGCAGAGGCCCCAAGACCAATCCCTTGGGCACACTGCTTGTTACGGGTCTACTACTTGAGGTATCGTCCCCTATTTTGACTAGGTGGGGTCTATCAGTGAGCCAGTTTGCTACCCATCTGATAACATATAAATTGTTGCCTAGTTGAGAGAGAGTATCTATTGTACCTGAGTGGGAAATAGTATCGAAGGCCTTGGCCAGGTCAAGGTAGGTGATGTGCACAGTCTTCCCCTCCTCTATGGCCTCGGTGACTGTGTCAAAGAAGTCGACCAAATTTAACAGACATGACCTCCCCTTGATAAAACCAAACTGTGTGGGATCAAGTGTCTGGAGGTTGCCAATGTCCTTGTTAATGAGGTTCATGATAATCTGCTCCATGGCCTTGCAGATCAGGCTAGTTAGGCTGATGGGTCTATAATTTCCTGAAACGGTGGACGCTCCACCTTTGTGCAAAGGGATGACAGTAGCTATCCTCCACTGGGCTGGGACAAAGACGGTACTCAGGCTTTGACTGAATAGGATGCCTAATGGTGCTGCAAGTTCCTGCCTGAGTTAATTTAGGATGCAGCCTGGGATGTTATCAGGTCCCATGGAGGCTGTATTTTTTGCCTTTGAGAGGGTAGTGATGACTTGTTCCCTAGAGGTAAGGGGAGGGGGGCAGGTACTGGGAATATCCTGTTTTACTGATGGGGGTGGACAGAGGGGTGAAGTTTTCACTGAACCTGTCTGCCAGCAAGTTGGCTATATCTACAGGGTTTGTGTATGTGATGTCCTTGACCACCAGTTCTGAGCAGATCTAGGTGCTTCCCTTGAGATTGCGGATACATGTGAAGAAAGCCTTATGATGGTCTTTAGTAGATGTGGCCAGTTTGGACTTGAAGTTTGCTTTGGAGGATTTCACTAGTGCTCTTATTTGCTTGACACCTGCTCCTTCTTTGTCCTGGACAACAATTTCTTCCTTTTATTGCAGGGTTTATTTATTGTAGATGTCCACCAGACAGGTTTACTCTTCCTTGAGGAGGATGATTTTGTCCTGTCTGGTATTCCTGATTCCATTCAGCTATATAAATCCTCATGTAGTACTCTGGTGTAGGTTTGTACATATGTGCCAGTTCCTGTGGACAGGGAGGAGGCTGTGAATCTGTTTATACCTTCCCTCAGAAGGTTGTAATCAGCTTTGGAGAAGTTTTTTGGTTTGACCCTAACTAGGCGAGGGGGTCTGGGGAGATGGTGACTTTGAAAGTAACTGCATTGTGATTGGATCTTACCAGGGATGATGACACTGTAGGGATGCTGCAGTGGTTACTCATGGTGCTTAGTACCATGTCCAAGATATTTTCACCTCTTGTGGGGGTGTCAACCAACTGTTTCAAGGCATTTGCATTGATGAAATCAAGGAATCTCTGGGCATTTGTGTTTTGACATGAGTATTTCCTCCAATCGATGGTTGGATAGTTAGTCGCCCAGGATCAGGTAAAGGGTTGAATCTTGATAGATTCGAAGAGGTCCAAATAGGTGGAGTGGGTATCTTGAGTTAGAGTTGGAGACCTGTGGCTAGCTGTGATTTGAATAGGGGTCTGCACCTGGAGTATTTCCTGTACATTATACAATTTGACCAGCCTTTAGGTGTGTATGTCTTTTATATATATTGGAACTCCACCTCCTTTTGTTTTGCTGCCCATGGTTTGGGGTCTGAATGAATGATAGGATGAGTAACCTGGTATGGCTGGGGTGCTGTCCACAGCTTTGAATCGGGTTTATGTGACTGCACAAATGTCAGCTTCTTCCATGGTTAAGAATGCTTGCAATGAGTGCAGTTTCATGTTTAGACTTCTAGCGTTTAGCAGCATGACCTTTAATTTATGTTTTGATGAAATTTTCATGTTGGTAGTTTTGACCTCAGGATATTTCCTAAAAAAGGCACTATGGGGGAGGCAAGAGCCTTTGCCAGGAGCCTAAAGCCCAAGGGAGACAGATGCAGGCCATCTCTGGCAAAGCATTGAGGTTTGTTAGTCATGTCATTCCAGGATGTCGGGTACTGGATCCACTTGGAGTGACACCAGAAACTAAGCCAATTGTTAAAAGTCGATCATTTTCTATTTGTATTGAGGCATCATTCTGGGTGTCGGTAGAATGCTGCTTAAGGATAGGAACATACTTGCCTGGGACACATACTCAGCGAGCTCGATCTTCTCTCTCTTCATATAGTCCAGGGAGGTACATCTCAAGTCATTCATTCCAACATGGACTATGACAGAGTCATAACAGTACCTGAGAGACTTGAGTGCGTTGGTGATATGGTGGATTCTGGTACCCGACAAACAACTAACCATGACTTTCTCTTATCCAGCCTGGTAAGGGGCACATCTGAATTTAGTAGTTAGATGTGCTGAACTCCCGGCCACACGAAGTTTGTATGTGGATTCTCCAGAGCAGATTAATATGAACTTTGCTAATGTGCCCTGCTTTGAAGTATCAAGTATAGTGTGTGCGTTTATATAACAGGTCCATGTTTGGCAATCGAAAGAAAAGGCCATCGAACAGCGTTTCATCAAATACTGAACATCGAAACTCCGCTTATCGAACGTTCACATCATTGTAACCAAAGCCAATGAATAGCCATAGTTGGTCAACATACACAAAATGGGAGGTAGGATGCACTTTACAGGTATGGTATTCTACTGCGAAAAAGGAAATCTGCCCTTTCCCCACTGTGGTGTGATCTCGGAGTTGGTATATATAATTAGCGGGGGCTGGAGCCCCAACATGATGAGGGTCGGTATAAACTGAATCCTGCTCATGTTGGGGGCTGCACCCCCCCCCACGCTAATTATATATGCTAACTTTAAGATCACATTCCACTAGGGAAAAAGGCAGATTTCCTTTATCAGTAGCATACCGGTAAGTGCATCCTACCTTCCGTTTTGTGTATGTTGGCCAACTATGGCTGTTTGTTGGCTTAGTTTGCAATGATGGGAACGTTCGATAATGCAGACTTTCGATGTTCAGTGTTAGGTGAAACACCATTCAATGACTGTTTCATTTCATCACTGCAAATTGTCCCTTATATAACATATTATGAATGGTTGACAGCCAGAAACAGTGACTATCACATGATCAAACAGAGAAGACTGAATACACTTAGCAGCAACTATAACTAAGATTGATTGTTCAATAACATGAACTACCACCAAAACAAATTAATTTAAACAACACAGAATGCACTGCAAAAAATGTGCACCCTTGTCTACACTTTTCAGAGGGGACAAGGTCCCCAACACCTCTGTAGTTTATGTATACCAAGAGACTAGACCGTCATGCAGTTGCACAAATAAGTGATCTCCCATCATACCTTTCAACTGTCCCTGATTTTCAGGGATGTCCCTTTTTTGACTCAAAGTTTAGCTCTGCTCCTCTTAATCCCTCCTAAAACAGGTGACTTTTGGAGGAAAGGTGGTGAATTACACTTAGTAAATAGTGACAATAATTAAGGGTTGTAGACTTCCTTAACTTCAAAAGATGTAAATTAATTCACTTTCTCTTATTCTTTGAATGTCTCAGGTTAATAATACTAATATTTTAAAAGTGTTGCTGATTGTCCCTGATTTTCTCTGGATTTGTCGCGGATTCTGTTGGCATTTGTCCCTGATTGGTTGAGAGCTAGGTCTCCCATGTTTGTAGTTGCTGTTAGCCACAAATGTACAGTTGACAGTTACAGACACACACATACATAAATATAGATGTGTGTATAAAATATGTGTTCACACACATATATGTATTTATAGACATAGACATGTAGATTTTTTTTACCTGGGTAATATGGTGCGGTGGTGCAGTGGGAGCGTTATTGCCTCACAGCAAGAGGTTCTCCCATTTGATTCTCGGCTGGAGTGCCTTCTGTGTGGAGTCTGCATGTCCTCCCCATGGTCGAGTGGCATTCGAAAGACATGCATGAATGGGCGTGCCTTCGTTGAAGATTGGGCGTCGAGCTGGCACCTCGGCACCGTAAATCTCTGCTGCCAATCATTAGCGGACTGGAGTTCCGCTGTGGCGACCCCTAACCAGGAAAAGCCAAAAGACAAACAACAACATGATGATAAGTATTTTGTTTGTTTTTGTCTTATGCTACTCAGCAAGTAAAACTCAAATTGGTGGTGAAAACAAAAATGTTGAGGGTTTGGTCAGAGTGTATACTACCTAACCCTATATCTAAGTGCTCCACAGGTTAATAAATGGTTACTAGGCATGCAGTCCAAGAGACCGCCTAAAAGGCTAGCACAATTTCCCTAGAGCGCAGTCTGGTTAAGTGACATGCACAGAGTCAACTAGTAGCAGATGAAGGCTAAGGGAATCAAACCTTGGACAGTGGGAAGCAGCTTGAACATCCTTTTTGCCTCTATCTTTTCTGCTAGCAGTTTTTTTTAGCAGTATGCATTGCATTGAGTGTATAATTTGTATCCTGCTGTTGAAGGGGAGTGGCAAGCAATGTTTGATCCTGTGGGCTACACTGTCATAATCAAACTATAACCTCCACTAAGTATCTTTTTTTGGTACTTAAGTATTATCGCAACCAGATTTTGCATCATTTTTTAACGTTGTTGATTTCTACTGAAACGGCATCACTGAAGTGTAATATGGAAGGGTACACTGTCAGAAAGTCTGCCAGTATATCGGTGGTGGATTTAAAAAATGTTAGGACTTATAATTTTTAAGATTTGTGGGAAGCGTCCTTTAAAGACATCAAGCCTTGATTTCTGTGATCGCAGTGGTTACGCGTGTATGTCTGTGGTTCTGAAAGTAGTGTGGCAGTTAAGCGGATGATATTGCGCACAAGCGGAGTTTAAACAGCAGATTAGGTGCTTGCTATTATTTTCGGTAGTGTTTCTGTTGTCTTAGGGTAGGATTACCATTGAATCGGCTGTGAAAAGAATAGTAAAGGTTTTGAAAACGGATCTCTTTCCTTCATCGACCGGCAGCATGTCAAAGGAATGCCTTGAAAGTGTAATGGGACTTGCTTAAACTGACACGAGATGCTGGCGGTAAAGGGGAAACCTATTTTTCAAACCTTACTTTTCCGACTTCATTTTTTTCAGCCGTTTCAGTGATAAACCTTTGCAAAACTACTAAAACATTACAGAAGGCGTGTCTAATCTTCATAACACTGTACTGCTACTACTTGACCTAAACAGAAGCAACCAGCATTGCCGCAAAAATCTGGTTGCAATAATACGCAAGTGCCCTTTTTTTTTCTTCTTTATCTGGCATTTCTTTTTTCCAAGCATTAATTAGAAACGTAGTCTGTATGCATGTGCCTTTGCATACGAGGACACTTGCACACTCCTTCAGGCTTTGTTGCTCCTTCACGTAGAGAATGTTATATAAAGTGTATTGCTCACTTTCTGAGACACCTTTTCTTTACAATTAAATTAATTTCCATGTATTGTCTTCATGTTAAAGTTGCAAATGATTTTGCAAGAAAAAGAAAGAAATGAAGGCTACAGTGTGTTCTTTGATTTTTTTTATTTCATTCTTTACTCAAGATTTTCTCTAACATTGGCCACAAAATTATGTCATGGTACGTATTGGGCAATGATTTACATACACCTTCAAAATATTCTGGGTAAGTCAAAGCAGCTTCTTTAGAAGAGCAATTTTTTTATTTACATCATGTTTTCACTACTGCATCATCACTTGTTAGTTTTCAATGCAAGGTATTCCACTTACAAAAACCTAGTTGACAACTCCTCTTTCTGTAGAAGTAAGAAACTAGTTATGCATTTAGTGTAAAAATATAGAAGCACAAGCATTAATTTAGGTAGTGAGGCATCATGACAGTAGATTTCAGACCTGCAGAAAAGAATCACAAGGTCATTCTTATAAAATGCAGTGCAACACACTTTTTGAATTAAAAACTGTATAATTTGTATATGGTAATGGGGGTATGTCCAACTCCAAACATTTCTTAACGTGCTTCAGAAAGTGGCCAGTACATTTTAATGTGCAAGACATGTTAATTTTGATATGAGGATTGTAAAAATGTGAATACTTCACTTTAATTATAGTAATTAGCAGGTAAAGTTCTGTTCTCTTTTGTTAATGAGAGCTTGTATGAGGTTTCTGGTTAATAATGTGGAGAAAATGGTTGCAGTGATTTCTGTTTCATTGCAATGATCAGTCACAGTTCGGTGAGTAATGCTCATTTTATCACAAATACATTAATTGGTTTGTTTAGTCTTCATTTATGTTTTGGAATGTTAAGGTCCTTTAATAATTTCAATGTCATTTTATTCCTTTTTACTCTAAAGGAAGATATTATTGCTTGCTGATTTCTCTTCTTTGCATGAATACAGCATGGAGTTTTTGAGTTGCACTGTTATGTAAGAATTGCAACCATTTAATCTGTCAACATGTGAGTGTAGCTCTTTTATTGTTTATCATTTCCCTACCGTACTCTTCTCCCTCCTTCATTTCCCTATTCGCTGGCTGGAGTCGCATCACTATCTGTAGAGAGAGTTTAGACAAGGTGTGCTTGTTTGAACTTTTTAATGGGCCCTGTCCTCTCTGTCCCATCCACGTACCTCAGTTTCAGTGAAATCAGTATGGACAATGACCAGTGTGATTTGTCAGTGCAGGGCACCATTAGGGCAATGTTAGATTTGTCGGTATCCACAATGGGCTGTAACCCTTGCCAGAATCCATGCCCCCTCACCAGAAAGATGAGATGGAAAAACTGGTGCTTCTACCTAATTCCCTAGCCAGTTTCTTAAAGATTCGCTACAGCTGTCACTGATCACATATATATAATTTATTAATAAGATATTATCCATTGACACTGAGAGATCAAGCGGTAGTACTAGCGTAATAAGCGGCGAGATGTTTTTAGAGATTTAAATTGATTATGGAATAAGTTTTTTAAATTATTTATGAATAATATATATATTTGATTCAATTGGTTTTATTTAAATGTTACATATGGAATGCTTTAGATCACTCGATATTACGAGTAAGGCAAAGAATTTTTAGCAATATATAGCTAGGAAGAGAACCGAACATTTAGTTACATGGTACTGTTGCTTTAAATGGAAACATAAAAATTCTAACTTTTTGGTGCCAAAAAGTTTATTTAAAGAGTCAGTTGAATGGTAGTAGTAGTTCTGAGGAAGCCCATTATGTTGGGTGAAAGCGCTTGACTCATGGTTATATTACCACAATTGTTTTATACGTGTATTTGGGATCTGTTTTTAACAATGTTATCGTTTGGCTATCAATAAATTATTTTTGTTCATGAGAAGCCCTGGAAGCGTAAGATTTTTTGTTCTGTCAAGCTGCTTTTATATCACTTTTGTGAGCTAGCGGTGAGGGGTACTTATTGGTGGATCTGTTGCAGTTTTTGCTGTTAGGATTATATTTACCACATCCCTGGCAAAGTTACACTGGTTAAATTAAAATGCAGTAATTAATGAGGTACTTTTTGTAAAAAAATAATGTCTGATTTTTTTTTTTTATTTCTGATACAATTGTGCTAGCATTACAGGGTGGCTGGAACTAACAAAATGGTTTCCGTTTAAGTATTTTACTGTGCAGCTGCATGAAGTCTGGTTTAATTGTTTTATAACAAAATTAATGAGTTCCTATGGGTATACAATTCAAGCTAGTTCATTACTGTATTTATTATGGTGAAGTGATCACCAAGGCTGAGCACATGGCGTGATACTAGAATGTATGTGTGCACATTCATCGATGCATGCAGTGAAGGGCACCTAAGCTACTGCCGCACTTTTTGGAGATGAGCACCAAAATGATGTCCTTCCCATTAAGAGCACGGCTCTTAGTTGTTTCAGAAATGGTCTAAGTATGCAACACTCTCATTTGCTTTAGATATTTATTTGTAGTGTGACTGCATTTGATATATAGCGGTCTTTTTTATTTGTTGCTATGCGTGGTTGTAAAGCCATCCTCCAATAAGCTGAATTCACTAATTCTCTGGCTTAATGCTTGGCAATTGGTAGCTACTTTGGTGTCATTTTTGAAATGATTATCTATATACTTGGAAGGGGACTGGTCTTACAGATGAATCAAATGTTTAATTACTGCATCTCACAGCAGCTGGTTTATTACAACATTTCCAAATGATGAGGCCATCTTTCTTGGGAGTGTCCCAGGCCTGTATTACAGAATTCCCCAGCAAATCTGAAAATTCTGTGTTTATACAAATGTATAGCGTTTTATGTGGTGTTTATACAAATGTATAGTGTTTTATGTGGTGTCAGGCTAAAAATAGAAGGGTAATAGTGAATATGTGTATTAGGATTGGTGGGGTGAAGTTGGTTTGGTTCTATGTATTTAGCTATTGTAAAAATAGCAGATAAAACATTTTAGAAAGTGTCAACAAGCAGTCACACTTTTTTGACATTTAGGGGAATAATAAAGGTTTGTGCTGCCCAGGGTGATGAATTCCCTTGCTACAGCTGTGTGGTAGCTCAAATTAATCAGAATTACATACCAGAAATATGGTTCCTAGCTTATATCTGTTGATAATTGCACATGGATCGTAACTGATGAAAAATCTTTGTCATAGTGTAATTAAGGCATTCTTTTTTTTTTTTGAGTAGCATAGCATGTAATTTAAACAGTAATCCATGACTGTGCATATCAGGATTTAATTACAGTTGGTGTGGTTTGACCACAAGGGTGAAGCCCGAGTGATTAAACAAAGCCATCCATGGGTAAATCCTGATTATACCCACACACAGGAGCGGATTATTGCTATTACACATTGACATTATTTAAAAAAGAAGTTGCTTACCTTTCTTAAATAATGTCTTTATATAAGGGTGCTGTAGTGTTTCTCCATGCTCTTCCTTGTTTACTGACTTACTGTTCATGCGTATGAGACTTGGATTCCAACACTTGCACGGTATATTAGTGCAGTGCAGGAGAAGCAACAGAGAAAAGCAAATCTTTCTTGCTGTTTTTTTTTTTTTTCCCTGCTGGCATAACTTATAACATCTTAATGCAAGAAATCTTGACAAAGCCCAACATAATTGGGGACAAAGGTCCAAAAATAGGGACAGATTTTAAATATTGCTTTTATAAACTTGTAAAGTTACTAGAATAAGAGGTTTTGTGTCTGGGTGCATATTCTGAAAGATATGAAGCCTGAACCTCAAATGTCTGCCTTTATTTAATGACCTGAGTCTCCAGTGGCTTGCCAGAAAACTACAATTTTTATAAGGAACAAACCAAGACTATGAGGCAAAAATCTGTTCGTTCTGCAAAACTCTTGACAGTTGGAGGTATGACTGATGAGGTTTTAGTAGGGACATCACAGAAGCACAAAGAAAGTCGGGTATATTTCTGTTTCTTTAGTTTTGCAGAATGTACCTGATTTTTTTCTTGTATTCTGCTCCGTTTCACTCAATGGTACTTCACGCTCATTTCTGAATTGCATTGAGCAGTCATCGTGTAATTCTTGTTAACAAGTCATACTCTTTGATACCTTAGTAGATTCACATCCATATTATGAAATCAGTGCTTAACAAATGGTCTTGGAATACTTGATTTTGCCAGTTTGTTGGGCAAGTTTAGACAGGATCTTTGTGTTGCTAAAGGATCTTATACACCATCAGTTCTCTACTCTGAAATGAAGTAGGGAAACCTCTGTTTGTTTGAAGAATAAGTTGAACTCTGTGGATCCAGACAGTATGATTCCCTTAAGAAAATGTTGTCTTTTGAAGTTGAATGTTATGTGAGTCAGGTGTTTGCGTGTGCTCACTTTCTTTATTATGGAATTACCCTTCCTACATTTACACACTGGCTTGCTATTTGTGATTGTGAGATGTTTACATTTAAATATTCTGCACATTCTGTGAGAGAATAATGCAATTTTTGATCTCAAATATATTTGATCTATAAAAATAGAGTAAAAAAAGTTGCTAGAAATTTAAACTGGAAGTTGCTAGCACACAAGTCCTTTGATTTCAGTAAGCTGAAGTAGCCAAGTGAGAAACAACATCCTAAACATTTTTTCTCACAAGGGCTATTGTACAGTCCTGTAGTGAGAACAGAACACATGACATTTCAAAGTTCAGTGTAGACTTCAGATCCCATACTCAGATGAGGTGCAGACAGTGCACCTTGTTTTACAATACTACAGGTGCCATTTCATACATACTGTTTAGGATTAGTTGTACCATGTGGGAAAGGTTTACTGAAAGAAGGGTTACTGAAGCTAGTGCACTGCTTGGATCACCTTAATGAAGCTAGTAATTCTTGTATCACCTTACTTAAGCTAGAGCACTGCCTATATTACCTTACTGAAGCCAGTACACTGCATGGGTCACTTTACTGAAGCTAGTGCACTGTCTGGGTCACTGTACTGAAGCTAGTGCACTGCCTAGGTCACTTTACTGAAGCTAGTGCATTGCCTGGGTCTCCTTACTGAAGCTAGTGCATTGCCTGGATCACTTTACTGATGCTAGTAGTTCACTGTCTGAATCATTTTACTGAAGCTAGTGCACTGTCTGGATCCCTTTATTGAAGCTAGTGCACTGCCTGAGTCATGTTACTGAAGCTAGTGCACTGCCAGGGATATGTTACTGAAGCTAGTGCACTGCCAGCATTACATTACTGAAGCTAGCGCACTGCCCGGGTCACCTTACTTGAAACAATTCAGTAAATTTATATTTAATGGCTCAATCATATAGTGGTAGGGCTTTCAAATACACTTTACTTTTGATGCAGTTTCAACTAACAGCATGAATGCCTTTGAGTTGACAGTAGGAGGATAAGTATACTGAAGATATACAGCCGTGCTCTTAATGGGAAGGACATAATGTTGGTGCTCATCTCCAAAAAGTGCAGTAGTAGCTTAGGTGCCCTTCACTGCATGCATCGATGAATGTGCACACATACATTCTAGTATCACGCCATGTGCTCAGCCTTGGTGATCACTTCACCATAATAAAAAATCCCAGATCCTGTAGTGTGATGGGGTTTGCTTCCATTCCCCCTCTGATCACTACCTCACTGGTCAGCAGCTAAATTCTAGGACTCCAAGGTCGTTTTTCCTTGAAAGGGGAAAGACATCAGATGAGGGATTTCACTGGGTAGATTATGTAGGCATGTGAAATAATTGACATAGAGTGGGGTGATAAATACAAGGCCCGGGGGGAGGTCTGTATTAAAGGACAGAAAAAGTGCCCCTGTCTTTTACATGGTCATTTTTTTAGATATTCATGAATTTTGTTTTCAGTATTTTGATTTGAGATGTGCAACAGTCATTGTTTTACCTTTGTTGTGTCACATTAAAACTTAACTCATTGGCTGACCTGTCATCATAAAGTATTCCTTATGTAGCATCCAGACTTGAATGCAGCGGTGATTTACTGCTCTAGATCACTGGAAAAGTCCTGAGCTGCTTGGAGTCTGTCACTCACACACTTGTGTTCAGAGACGTTATGCCTTGGTCAGGTCATTTTGACTTCATCCCTGCATAAACAGAAACAGCTGCCAACACACTGGAAGATTCAAGTTATTGCTGTGTTTTTACTTCCCCATGAAGCTGTTTGTAGTTCAAGTATCCTGACTCTAACTATACCTAGCAGCATTTATTTTTGGATGAAAAAATATTTTCTAGCAGTTCCTGTTGCTTGGATAAAACTGTAATTATCTGATATGAGATGCTAGCATCTTTCTGTGGAGCAGAATTCTTATGTCCTTGAAGAAGATTATTTATGCAGGAGTTTAAACTGACATTTAGATAAGCCTCTGCATAGTTGTTTGTTATTAAGTTAGATGCTGGTTTATTTACTGATGTCTCATATCTACTCTACTGCGTTTTTTCCCTTCTGTTTGTATTCTGAATATTATCATATTTATGGTCAGTTAATCAAAACATGTAATGTCAACTGCCATTTCAACTTTCGCAATTTGTGTTAATGGCACCTAACTGACAAAAGCAAAGATAAAATGTGTGTGCGTGTGCTGTATAGAATATCCATTTCCAGCTCATTTGACTGTAGAGAATATCCCCTTTCTGCTCATTTGAATACGGTTCAGTTCTTCTTAACTCTTAAATATTTTCAGAAGGGTAACAGAAAATTGAAACTTGGTTTGACAAATATTTATTTCACAGGAGAATCTCTTTCCCTTTTAAACAAATCAGATAATGGATGTAAAATACAGTGAGGCTAGCACATTATTCTGAAATAAATAGATAAGGCAGAAAGCAGTTACAGTTTGTTTCTGTAAGTACATGCATCACATTGCACCAAGAAGCCACCAGAACTTATGGCAGATTTCTTTCCCTTAGATGTTGTCCTTTGATGATTGTGTCTCTGTTGGTAGTACTTTGCTTATGAGTAGGTAGATACTCCTTAAGGGCATACAAGTTGTTCTGATCAAACAAATGTGTTTCCCTTCAGAAATGGCACCCTTTCATCTGCTGAAACTGGAAATCCTTACAAGTTGTACAGGTTTCTAGCACTCCCTTTTTCTACGGAGGTGCTCAGATGTTTTACACACCCATCTGCCGGGTATATTAGTATCATCTGAGGGCGGCTCTGCTGTGCATGCTGTTCAGCATAACCAGTAACTCTGATGCCTCTTGCTCTCATGAAGTACAGTGTGTAAATCTAAAACTCTGAAGCATGTTTAATGCTGCCATTTGCTATTTGACTGTAGCGCTCATATTAGAGTCCTATAAACAGAAGTCCAGGACTCCTACTCGTTCTGGGATGTAGTTCTAGAGTTTTCCCTGAACTTACTATGATTTGTGCATGTGTAGGTGTATTTACCAATAAGCTGCATTTACTAGCAAAGATTAGTTAATTAAGCAATAATCCACGCCTGGGTGTGGGTAATGCTGGATTTACCCACGGTTGGTGTGGTTTGGTCACAAGGACGAAGCCCGAGTGGCCAAAGACAACCGTGGATAAATCCAGCATTACCCACACCCACAAGTGGGTTATTGCTATTATACAATGACATTATTTAAGAAAAAAAATACTTACTTTTCTTAAGTAATGGCATTGTATAATGTCTCCGTGCTGCCCTTCTGCAGCTGTCTGGTATTCTGCGGTAGTTCTGATGTACTGCACATGCGTATGCTTACGCAGTACATCAGAGCTTTGGGTGGAAGCAATGGAGAAAGCAAGATCTCCGTTGCTTTTTACAAAGGAGTTTAACATAGCGAGACAGCTTTAAAAAAAGCAACGGAGAAAGGAAGATCTCCTTTAACATAGTGAGACAGTTTCTAAAAAGCAACGGAGATCTTGCGTTCTCCTTTGCTGTAAAAAAAAAAAAAAAAAAAAAGATTTATACTAATGGAAAAAGTCCGGGCGACCAGACCTTTTTCCATTAGTATGTCTTTGATTTACAACATGCACGCTGACCAATCAGCGTGCACGTTTTGGAATATTAATGGGGGGAATGTTGTATAATCCCACATTAACGCATATGCTGGAGGGCATTATTGCACTTAGAGAATGGGCCTTCTGTAAAATTGTTGTGTTTTACTTATATGTATATAATTTTTATTACTATTTTTTTTAAGCATATTTTTGATGTAAAATAGTTCCTCCACCTAATGTTTCAAACTTGCTGTAGTACATGTTAATGGTGTTGGAGGAAGCATTTTACATCCAAAAACATTTAAAAAAAAACGAGTTTTTATTTTCTGGTCTCTTACTCCTAAATCATTTAGTTGGCAGTCATTGGAGATTGAAATTACTAAATGTTGTGTTGTGTCTTTCGGCTTTTCCCGGTTAGGGGTAGCCACAGCAGAACTCAGTCTGCTAATGATTGGCAGCAGATTTTTACGTGCCGAGTTGCCAACCCTGACGCACAACCTTCAACAAAGGTACACCCATTCACACATGTCTCCACACAGAAGAGGCTTTAGCTGAGAATCGAACAGGACAACGTCTTACTGTGAGGTGACAACGCTACCGCAGCACCACCACCGCAGAAATTACTAAATAATGACATAAATTTGAGCTTCAGACTTTTATTTCCGTCAGAAAATTCATGCTAACATAAATCCTTTACTTAAGCATCATTGTGATTTTATAAGATAATAATTAAAATCTGTTTCTATTTTAAAGCCTTTGTTCCCTCTTTATTTTAGGCTTTATCCAGATTTCTTCAGCTGAAATGTGCAGAGGTATGCAAACCTCTTTACTGCTGCTAGTAGTCATCTAACTCGCTCACTCTCATACACACATCT
Organism: Protopterus annectens; assembly: GCF_019279795.1. Taxonomy (NCBI): domain Eukaryota; kingdom Metazoa; phylum Chordata; order Ceratodontiformes; family Protopteridae; genus Protopterus; species Protopterus annectens. The sequence goes on along the minus strand of NC_056728.1, from coordinate 1,577,068,557 downwards.
CTGCATGCTAACAGAAACCCTGTTATTCTAGCAACTTTCTAAGTTTGTAAGAGCAATATTTAAAATCCGTCCCTATTTTTAGCCCTTCGTTTCCTTATTATTTGTAGCTCTGTCCTGATTTCTTGTGCCAAGAGATATGGTCGAGAAGTATGCAAAGCTCTTAAGTGATACGAGGGATTGTTCTATGTTCCTCACTCTTCACTTTCTCTCTCTCTTTCTCACACACACACTCTTTTTCTCTGTCTCTCTCTCCTGCTTTCATGCACACATTTCACTTACAGACACCAGCGTTAACACATATACACGCACATACTTTTTTCTGATTCATTTATTTTCACTTATCTCTCTCTTATTTTCATGCACGCATACACACACACACACACACACACACACACACACACACACACACACACACACACATACATATAAAGACACACACTTCTTTTTATTTTACTTTACTTTTTTTATTGTAAACTCATTAAACAGCAGAAGCGCTGCTTAACGAGCATAAAATAATTGCGTCCGTTAGTTTTTTTGCAGTCTGAGCTCCAAGGCAGCTTGATATGCTGCTGTGAAGCAGCAGACTCGATGTCCTTCAAGGATGCATCTGCAGTCCTAACAAATGGGTTGTCCTGGCCTCAGGCAGCCCTTCGGTCGGCCGGATTCCAAAGTCTGGGTCTGGCCTCGGCTGATGTCGCACTTCACCCGACGTCATAGCTGCAGTCCAGCGGGTATAAAGGCATCAGCCGACGCCATTTTCCTCAGTCTTTCTTGCCGCGTGGCGCCCGAAGCAGAAGCTGTTCGCAAGTGCCAGTCAGTCAGAACCAGAGATTGCTACTACCGAAGACTTCTAAAAAGCTAAGTACCCCGTTGGGGACTCTTTCTTGCCTCAGCCGATGTCAGAAAAAGTGAATAACTGTTTAACTTGTGGGAAACAAATACCTCATAAAGATTTCCACTCTTACTGCCTACCTTGTTTAGGCCCAGACCACGACGTAGCAGCTTGTCTAGCCTGTGCTTCCTTCAACCGATGGACACTTAGACGTCGGTCGGAGTTTGCAGAGGAGTTTTTCGGCTCCGCTTTTGCTTATATCATGCCGTCGGAGACTCCGACTTCACAATTAGCTAAAAAGCGTAAGGAAAAGGACCGACACTCGCGGTCTGCGGTTTCGGCCGAAACCGCGGTTAAGCCAACCGCGAGTGTCTCTGTTTCGGCTGAAACAGAGTCCGCGGTTCTTCCTTCGGCCGAAAGCATCCTCCTTCTTCCGAGGCCTCTTCCAGCATGGCTGAATATGCTACGGAAAATCCACCTGCAATTACAGTTTCTCAGGATTTATCAGATACTATCCCCTTAGATGTATCCACTCCTGCACGTGGAGCTGCTAGGCCCCCTGCATCCATGTCAATTAAGGCTTTTGCCAGGGCCAAAGCAGCTAAATCTTCAAAGGCCGTGCCTGCTAAAACCCCCTCTCACAGGCCTAGCTCTAGTACCCAAATGCTTAGTCTAGCAGAGGATCTCATTTCTTTGATCAGGGGAACCCAGTCTCACCCTGACGGGGCCTCTCACCCTCCTCCAGAGAAGAGGCCTAGAGCAGAGCCCCCTGAGCCAGTTTCTTCAGATTACTCCTCTGATGATTCAGAAAATACAAATCCTCCAGAAGGCCCTTATTCTCCTTATGAGGACTCTGATGCAGAGGATTCCATACCTTCTGCCTCTCCTCCTGAGGAATTTTCTTTTGGGGAAACCTTGCATGCTATGAGGGAACAATTTCAATGGCAGGGCCAGGATTTTTCAGACTCTAGGAAGAGGCTTAGGACCTTTTTGCATTTACCACAGCACAGGCCTTTAGCTATTCCTCCAGTACTTACAGTTGTGGATGATGCATTTAATGATGCTTGTACTGCCCCTGACTCACTACCTCCGGCCCCTGCTAAGCCCGACAGATACTACAGGGTTCCGGACACACATTATCATTTGTATAAGGCTCCTATTGCAGATCCTGAAACTATTTCACAGGGCCCCAAAGCTGTAGCAGCTGTCTCTGCCAAAAACCCCCTCCCCTCTGAAAGAGAATCTAGGGCATTGGAGAGATGGGGTAAAAAAGTTTATACTTCTGCTACTCTTTCGGCTAGAGCCTTAAACTGTCAATTCCACATGATTCAATATCAGGAATTTCTGTTAGATCAGCTCACTAAAAAACTTTCCTCGCCCTAGACCGTAAGTCCCTTCAGGATTTGGTGCATAACACTCAGCAGGTCAGTAATCATTCCTTAAAATGCGGCTATGATGCACTGGAGGCTTCCTTTAGATCAGCTATGACTGGTACAGTGATCAGAAGGCATGCATGATTAAAAGAGCAATCCCTGCCAGACCATGTAAAGGCAAAGCTTCTAGATGCTCCCATGGAAAAGCACAGTTTGTTTGGTCCCCCTGCACAGCAAGTGTTAAAGAAGGTGGAAGAAAAAGCTAAATCTGTCCAGACAGTCAAGGATTTCTTACAGGTCCAGCCTCCGAGGTTTAGTAGGAACTGGCCGTCCAAAAATTGGTCCTTTCCAGACACCACCAGAGCACAGAGAAGCAGAAATAGAAGCCCTAGAGGCAGAGGCCAATCCAGAGGTGCCTACAGGGGACGTCAGTGGCAGCCTAACAGCCAGAGAAGTACTGCCACAGATCCAGCCACTACCACTTCCACAGGACAATCACAGTGACTTGGCTCTGAAACCGCCTACCAGGGAACAACTGGAAGCACCCTTAGGCGGAAAGTTAGCCTTATTTTCAGCAAATTGGCATTACATTACAGGAGACAAATGGATTTTACAGACAATAGACAAAGGCTACAGGTTTCACTTCCATAATCTTCCAAGGAAGAGAGGAATGCCAAACCTACCTCCAAACCAAAGGACAAACGCTCTACAGTAAATAGACCACTTACTAAGGATGGGAGCTATAGAAAAGGTACCGGCTATGGAACAAGGACAAGGATTTTATTCAAGGCTTTTCCTGGTACCAAGAAAAGAAAACCAATGGAGACCTATCCTCGACCTGTCCGCTCTAAACACATATCTCATTGTTCCAAAATTCAAAATGCTGACCCTACAGCAACTTCTTCCCATGCTGGGCAAGGAGTCTTGGCTGGTGACTCTGGATCTCAAGGAGGCATACCTGCACGTCCCCATACGACCAAATTGCAGAAGATACCTCAGATTTCTTGCAGGATCAGAGCATTATCAATTCTCAGCATTGCCTTTTGGCTTATCTACTGCACCCAGAGTATTCACGAAATGCCTGGCATCAGTAATTGCTCATTGCAGGCTTCAGGGAATTCAAATTTATCCATACCTGGACGACTGCCTGTTACAAGCGGACAGCAAAGACAAAATAACAAAAGATTTGAAAAAGGTTATTCATCTGCTGCAAGCCCTGGGATACACAGTCAACACAAAAAAGTCAAGGCTGATACCATCCCAAAGGATAACCTTCTTGGGTGCAGAACTGGACACATCAAACCAGATGGCATTCCTCACAGCAGAAAAACAGAGGCAGCTACCACTTTATTTCATGGCATTAACAACACAGAACCAGCTTACAGCAAGGAAAATCCTGCAAGCCCTGGGTTACATGGCATCCTGCATAATATTAGTTCTGCATGCCAGACTACATATGAGGAAGTTACAATGGTACCTGAGGAATTTATGGTCTCAGCACAAACACAGCCTAGAAACCCAAATTCCAATAATTCCATGCCTGAAGCAAGAATTCCAGTGGTGGGCCCAGGCCTGTCAATTGAACAAAGGACTGCCCTTCCACAGGCCTCACCCAAACCAGACTATCACCACGGATGCCTCAGACCTAGGTTGGGGGGCACACATGGTGGACAAGTGCATTCAAGGCTTATGGACTCAAGACCAGATGAACCTACACATAAATCAAAAAGAGATGCTGGCAGTAAAACAGGCAATTCAGACATTCAGACCATTTCTTCAACAGGGTCAATTGCTGATAAGGACGGACAACACCACAGTTATGTGGTATATCAACAAACACGGAGGATGGCAATGGACCTCTGGAATGTGGCCCTGAGCCTCAACATTCAGCTCCAGGCCATATTTGTGCCAGGAAAAGAAAATATACTAGCAGACATCTTAAGCAGAACCACCACGGATGCCCACGAATGGATGCTGCATCCAGATATCTTCAAAACCATCACAAGGAAATGGGGACTGCCAGAAATAGACCTGTTTGCATCCCCACACAACCACCAATTGAAAAAATTCTGCACAAGGACATACCACCCACTTGCTTGGAAGGTGGACTCCCTATCCTTCAGTTGGGAAAACCTGACAGCATATGCATTCCCACCTCTTCCTTTGATGCACAAAGTGCTACTGAAGATCAAAGAAGATCACCCGAGGATCATCTTGATAGCTCCAGACTGGCCGAGGCAACATTGGTACCGCTACTGAGGAGTATGTCCCGGGAACATGCATGGCCTCTACCCCTACTACCTCTTCTGCTAACACAGAACAACTTCAAAATCCTGCATCCAAACTTGAAAACTCTGCAGCTAGCTGCTTGGAACATTACATAAGGCAAAATAACCCAGATTTATCTCAAAGGGTTAAAGACATTATCCTGGAGGCTCGCAGACCCTCAACAAGGAAAACTTATTCAGCAAAATGGAAAAGATATCTCATTTGGAGTGCAACAAAAGGAGTAGATGCATCATTGGCAAACATAGCTAACATCCTGGAATACTTAGCAGAGCTTTTCCACAATGGTCTGTCTTACTCCTCCATTAAGATTCATGCAGCAGCAATTTCAGCAGAATACAACATGGATCCTCCAGTCTTTTCTCAGCCTCTACTCAGGCAGTTTCTCAGAGGAATTAAAAATGTAAAGCCACCAAGGAAACCACCATTGCCTACATGGGACTTGAACTTTGTGTTAGAAAAGTTGACACTTCCCCCTTTTGAACCAGCAGCAACAGCAGAATTACAGTACTTATCTTGGAAGACTGCATTCCTGCTTGCAATCACTTCAGCTAGACGGGTTTCTGAATTACAGGCTTTAATGGCAGTACAGCCCTTCCTTATCTTCCATCAGGATAGAGTGTCCATAAGAACTAATCCTACCTTTATGCCAAAGGTGGTCTCCAGGGTATCATTAAACCAAGCAATACACCTACCAACATTCTTCCCCAACCCGCAGAACAGGGGGGGAAAGATTGCTGCATACCTTGGATGTACACAGACAATTGCGCTACTACCTGGACAGAACCAAGAACAATAGAAAAACTGACCAACTTCTGGTAGCATATGCAACAGGAATGGAAGGAAAAGCAATTTCAAAACAAACAATCTCAAAATGGATAGGAAATTGCATTAGATATTGTTACTCTTTTCATGGAAAGGCAACTCCAGAAAACATCAGACCTCACTCCACAAGGGCTACAGCCACTACTACAGCTTTCTTACGAGGAGTGGCTACCAAAGACATTTTAGAGGCTGCTACTTGGAGCTCCGTGCATACATTTGCCAAGCATTACAATCTACCTTTATACTCCAGATCCCGAGCAGGTTTTGCCACTGCTGTTTTGCAAGGGATCTTAACTACACCATAAATCTTTAGTGCCTCCTCCCCCAGTTTGGCTATGGTATTCTACCCATTTGTTAGGACTGCAGATGCATCCTTGAAGGACATAGTACAGTTTTGTACCTACCATAAATGTAGATGTCCGAGAGGTATGCATCTGCAGTCAGGATTACCCACCCTCCTTCCCCTCTGTGGTACTCCTAGGGTATTTGCCCATCTTGTAGCTAGCTGGGGGAATCTATTATGGTGTATTTGTTTGTATATATGTATATACATGTTTATTTCTATTTGCTCTCTATTGTTTGGAAACATTTGCATTTATCCAAATTTAGCCTTCCTAGAGGGCACCTGGCATCTGGGGCAAGAAACACTGAGGAAAATGGCGTCGGCTGATGCCTTTATACCCGCTGGACTGCAGCTATGATGTCGGGTGAAGTGCGACATCAGCCGAGGCCAGACCCAGACTTTGGAATCCGGCCGACCGAAGGGCTGCCTGAGGCCAGGACAACCCATTTGTTAGGACTGCAGATGCATACCTCTCGGACATCTACATTTATGGTAGGTACAAAACTGTACTTTTTTCAGCATGCATTTCTTGTACATTAATACCTTGCTGAGGAACGCTCGTTCTTCAGTCAGGATACTGATGTACTGCAAGCCCATTCTCTAATGGAGTTTAAGCACTGGAGATTATTTGCTAGTGTTTATGGATATTTGTTTCTTTCATATTTAACATTTACAAAATAAGCATTTTAAATTTTCAAGTAACAGTGTTCTTAAAGCCTATTTTTAAAGGAAATCTATAATTTTCAGACTTGGTATATAGAAGTGAGCATGACCATTTCAAATGGATTTTAGCCTGTAGCAAGTGGGCTAAAACAATATAGTAAGCCTTCAGTGAGTAAGATCCTTTCTCCTGCTGACCATGGATGGAGCGAGCTCTCAGAACCTGCCATCTGGCCATGCTACTCATTCGTTCTGTGTCTGTCAGTTTAAGAGCAGGGTTGCAGGGGCTTCATGTACTTGACAGCATTTTCATCTGTCGCCCCCCCCCCCCAAAAAGAGGAGTCAGTGAAAAGCTGTCCCAATGCTCCCCGCAGATTGCCACTGTGGTGAGAAACCCCACATCAAGGAAAGGTTGGTTGACTGGCAGTTGCCTTCTCCTTTTCCCTCCATTTGCTCATAGGTGAAATCATCTATCCCTTTTTCCATTAAGCTTGTCTGTCACTCTTGTTTTTATTTAATCGGTAGAGTCTAATTTATTGCTTTTGTTTGTCAAGAGGGTTCTCTTTTCAGCAGAAGCCTGGAGTGAAAAGATCCACAGTACAAGCGATGTGCCAGGATAATGTAAATGTAGTTTTGTTAGACATTACAGCAAGATTGTACATGCAGGTTGTTATATCATTTGTATACATTCAGACACAATAGTCATTATTTCATATGTACAACCTATAACACGCATTATTTAATGGGTGCTGCATGTAGTTGCTTTGGAGATGGTAAGCAGAGATGCAGAACTTGCTAGTTTGTACAGCACATGATATGTACATCAGTTGCTTACACATGTAGTTATTTTTCTTAGTTAAGCAAATGATGAAATAACTAATTTGCCTTAGTTAATGAAGATCATACCAAGTAGTACAGCATGCTGCACTTTGGATTTTAAGGAGTGTAATAAAATGTTTATTAATTTAAAAAACAGATTACAGATGTTTTTATCCGATTGTCATCAAAATGTGGAAGTATTCATCTGTACTTTTTCTTTGTAAGTCGTAATTAATGAAATAAAAGGTTAATTTGTAGTACAATATGTTTGCAAAAAATAAGACTAGCGCAATCTAGTACCTAAGCAAAACCACTATCCTTTATTTGTGCAGTCACCAGGTGGTCACTTTCATCTGTTAAGAACAAATGTCATCAGATCGTGTAATGAAGAGTCACTGAGAGGTGTGCATGAATACAAGCAGGCACTTAACCTCACAAAAAAAAAAGAAGGTCGCTAACAGTGTTTTGGAACTGTCAGTAAGTCATATGTTTTGAATCATCAAGCATGTGAAAAAAAAAAAACAGTTTTGTGGGTTTTAATAATGTGCTAGTTGGAGTAGTGTGGAATAGATGGACTACGGTTACTAGCAGCTATTCAGCAAATAGCCCTTGAGAGACAAGAGGATTGCCAATTCACCAATGAGAAGACTGAGGAAGGGACCAATCACAGGATGACCTTTATGATGGAAACCAATAAGAAAAGGGGTGTCTCGGAGCTAGTAGGAGCTTCACGAGGGGAAAGATAGTCTGTCAGAAGGAGATCCATTGAATGCATAGAAAGATCAAGGTTAACCAGTCACAATATGTAGAACCAATCCAGCTAACCTAGGTGCATGACAGGAAATAACTGACCCAAGGATTCCCCTAGGGATTTTTGTAACTCACGTATGGCAGAGCCGCACAGAACAGACTGATGCATACAGTACAGCAATAGCCATTCTGAAACCAGTGTAGACTCTGTGGTGGTGTTTGCAGTCTGATCACAATGTCCAGTGAACATTGCCACAAAGCAGTACTCATAGAAAATTGTCATGTTGCTTAACAGTTACCATTTGTACAGATGCTAGAGGATACCCTACATAATAGCAGGAAAGCCTTAGGGACTGTTTCCTTCTTTAAAGACAACTTCATTGAAGACAGTTCGATAGGGATAGCTTCTGATTTCCAGCATATGCTGCTATACATTCATCAATAAAGTGTTTTAACTGCATTGGATCTGTTTCAGTTACTTTATTATGGTAACTTGTTACAAAGTCATATTCTAGACAGCATGTACCAGTCCTTGTCTTGTGTAAAAGGACAATAACTCTCATATCCTTTCTGACTCGGGCACATAACTAGGTTTGTATGTTTTGGGCATCAACCATCATAGTTTTACATGGGATTCGGAAAGGGGATGTCACAAGTCAGACTCTATATGCTGTGTTTTTTTTTGTTATTTTTTTATTCACTTAGGCTGTTTTATAACACTTTCACTTTAAAAAACTAGCTTACTGTTAAAGCTGTCAGTTATTAATTGCCTATGTGTTTGTGGTCTATTCCTTGATATATTATAATACCTTTTTCAGGTATAATTATTGCTGTTGCAAACCTGACTCCAGGGCACAGAGGAATGAAGCTCTTACTGGGACCCAGAGACTGGGGTTCATTTAGTGGCCCTAGCACAACAGGAGCTAGGCTCTTGAGGGATGGGTTAAGGGATGTGGCCTCCTCACTCCCCTCAAGTGATAGGGAGGAAAGCGAGCACTCAAGAAGCAAACAGGGAAGTACAGTTTCTATGGTGGAGACCAGAGAAGCCACTTTCCCCGTACTTGAGGAATGGTTGCTTACTGGCAATGTCCCACATAAAAACTCACACAAAAATGAAGGCTGAACAGTGCATAGAGTCAATTGCTTGTCCTACTTTGGCTTTGCAGGACAGGTGTCCATGGGAAAAGTAAGTGTCAAGCCGAAAACCTTTGAACTGCACTTTATTGGTCTCTGAATGACTTTTCCTCCTGGTTAACACTAGCTCTGTTGCTTGGGATCAAATGAGACAATTGGCTGGGAGGAGACTGATGGTCGACACGCAGTGGGTGTAAAGAGTGTTGAAAAATAAGTATTAGTTGTATTGGTGGGGGATACACAGCTGCATTAATGCAACTGTAGCCAGTAAGACTGATGTTGCTGTAGTTAAATGGGCCTTACTGTGTATACAGGTTCATAGGTGTGTACTAGGCGAATGGCCCTGGAGCCTTTACAAGCCTAGCTCATAGAAGTGCCCTGGCATCATGCTGCTCAATGTTAGTTCCCAGTCCCTTTATCAAGTAGAGCCACTGGAGTGATCCCCAGGGTGAACTTTCTATTACCCATCCACTCATCAAGATTTCTCTTCAAGAGGGACAGCGAGGTGCTCTGCTTGACATGTATGGAAAGTCTATTCCAGAGCATGGGCAGTCTCTGGATGAGTAACCTGTCCCTCCAGCATGTTCTGTTTGTTTGTGTCTTTCGGCTTTTCCCAGTTGGGGGTCGCCACAGCGGAACTCCGGTTCGCTAATGATTGGCAGTTGATTTTTACGTACCGGCTTGCCAGGCCTGATGCACAACCTTCAAAGAAGGTACGCCCATTCACGCATGTCACCACGCAGAGGGTGTTCTAGCTGAGAATTGAACCGGACAGCATCTTACTGTGAGGCATGCTACCGCAGCAACACCGCCGCGGGTAATGAGGTTGAGGTCTCTGGAGTGTGTGGTGCAGAGGGATTGGGATTTCTTTATATGTAGCATTTCTAACAGAGCTAGGTCAGACATGGCTTTGTAAATCAAGCAGAGATCACCTCTAAGTAGGCAATATGAGACAGGGAGTAGCTGGAGTCTTTTGAGTCTGTCCGTGTAGGACTTGTATTTAATGCCTAGGTACCTATGTGGCCTCTCAAGCTGTTGCAGGTGCCTAGTGAGGTACATGCCAAATGAGACATTATACTCGATGATTGATCTAATGAAGGAAGAGTAGAGAGAGATGATGACCTCTTTCTTACTGGAATCAAAACCCTTGGTAATGAGATGTGCCACAAAGAAGGGCTTTCTGACCACAGTGGCAATGTAGTGGTTGAAAGAGAGGTTGGTGTCAACTTGCATCCCCAGATCTCTTATAACGCCTTCAGTGTTCAGTGGGCTCCCATCAATGTGGTAATTAGTGGGAACTGAGTTTTTACCAAAGGGGATGACGATGCATTTTTTGACATTAAGCTTAATGCCATGGTTTCGACACCAGTCATTGGTCTCAGGGAGGCCTTTCTGTAGCATGTCTGCATCACTTGGTTAGTTAATAATGGCTCCCAGCTTGCAGTCATCTGCGAACTTGGTCAGTCAGAGTCCCTTTGTATTGGCTTGGACATCTGAGAAGTACATGCCAAACAGGAGAGGACCCAGGACCGGTCCCTGTGGGACTCCACTCGTGACTGGTCAGCAGTCTGACTTGGAGTCCGCTACTTTCACGCTATGTGTTCTATCTGTGAACCAATTTGCAACCCACCAAGTGATATAGGGGTTGATGTCTAGTTTGGTGAGTTTATCAATAATTCTCGAGTGAGGAATGGTATCAAAGGCCTTGGCCAGATCGAGGTAGGCTGTATGCCCTGCCTTACCTTTATCCACAGCCCTGGTGACTGACTTAAAGAAGTCAACCAAGTTGAGCAGGCATGATCTCCCTTTCACAAAGCCAAACTGCGTGGGGTCTAGAGTATGGAAATTTCCTGCATCTTTGTTAATCCAGTCCATGATGATGCACTCTATAGCTTTACATATCAGACTCATCAGGCTAATGGAACGATAATTCCCAGGGTTTGTAGTCGCTCCCTCTTTATGGAGAGGGATGACTGCAGCAGTGCACCATTTGGTAGGGACAAAGCCTGAGGTGAGGCTGTGACTGAACAGGGCACACAGATGTGGTGCCAGTTCACATTGTAGTTCACATAGGATATTATTGAGTCCCGTGGAAGCTGTATTATTGGCCTTGGACAATGCAGCTTTAACCTGTGCTGCAGTAATGCTGGGTGCCTGGCATTCTTCCGGTATTGTGATTGGTCCTTTTGGGGGGGGGGGGGGGTAAAGTTAGCACTGAATCTGTCGGCCAGTATGTTGGCAATATCTCTTGGCTCATTATAGGAGGCACCACTTTGAAGTAACTCAGAACAAGTCTGGGTATTGCCATGGAGATTCTTGATATAACTATAGAAGGCTGTGTGATTATTTTTAGTGTCTGCCACAATTCTGCCTTCATAGCTGGCTTTGGAGGACTTGATGAGGGATCTCAACTTTTTGTTGAGGCTAATAAGGGATTTTTTTTCCAGTCTTGGGACTTTACCTTTTTCCATAACAGTTTATTCCTTCTGTTGTAGAGTTTATTAATGGCAGGGGACCACCAGATTGGCTTCCTTTTTTTTGGAGGAGAGCGTCTTGATTCTGTTGGATATGGCTAATTCCATACATTTATACTCATGTTCGTACAGTGCATTGGTGTTTGATTTGGCAGTCCTGCAGCTATTTTCCATTGGCATGGGTGCTGTGAAGTTAGCCACCTCTGTTTTTAGGAGCCCAAAGTCAGCTTTGGAGAAGTTTTTCAAGGTGTTTACTTTTCCAGAGGGCGTGGGTGAGATGTGGATTTCCATGGTGATTAGTTTATGGTCGGATCTGACCAGTGAGGGATTGACTATTGGTGTAGAGAAACGTTGCCCATGTTAGTAATAACCAGGTCAAGGATGTTGCTTCCTGTAATGGTGGTCAGAATGAGCTCGTCCAGGGCATTGGAATTGATGAATTCCAGGAAGCACTGGGCCATTGTATTGGTATTTGAGTAGTTTTCCCAGTTGATGGAGGAGTAGTTGAAGTCTCCTAGTATGAGAGTGTTGTGTTGGACCTTGATAGATGCCAGTGTGCTTAGGAATGTGGAGTGAGAGTCTAGGGACATGGTTGGGGACCTATAGCAGGCTATGACCTGTATCGCCATCTTACCCAATGTTAGTTGTACCTGAAGTATGTCAAATGCTTTATGCTGGACTACTAGTCTGGAGGTGTGTATATCCTTTATGAATATGGAGACACCGCCGCCTTTTGGAGCTTAAGTCCATGTTTCGGGGCCGAAAGGTGTTGAGTGAGTTATAGCCTGGTAGCGCAGGGGTGCTTTCTGCCACTTTAAACTAGGTCTCCATTACAGAACAAATGTTGATGTTCTCCATTTTGACTGTGTCAGTAGTAGTATCTGTGTTCAAGGGTGTAGCCAAGTGTAAGCAATTTATACAACATTTACTTTTTAGGAATAATTTAAATTTGTGCAGTAAGAGGTGCTAAGTTTTAAACGTTTAAAACATTTTTGTATATTCACCATGCACTTATTTTAGAGAGGTTTTTAGATGCTTTTACCAGCTTTTTTTTTCCAGTATTGCTATTGTTTTTTAACTTGTCTTTTCATTGCAGGAGGATTCTTCCAGCACTGTAAAGATATTCTGCCCAGAAACATGCCATATGGGGGGGGAGGGGGGAACTGTGCTATACTTGAAGGGGGGATGGGTTGCATTCTGAAAGTTGATGTACAGTTCCTAAAATTCTGGCTGTGCCACTGATGATGGTATATGCCTATATGTCTGATGACCATACTTTCTTGTACCTGGGTGCTTCTGTTTCTTTAGCTGCATATTTTCTCATGTTCCTGTTCATATTATTTATCATGAATATGACTTATTCTGTATGGATGGTGCTTGCTGACAAAATGCATACCACTGATCCTTCACACAAAGTGCATTTATAGCATTCATTGTTATGCACAACCATTGCTCCTTACATTATCATATGTACTAGTCCTTTTTTTGTATTCTCACAGTTTCTTGACCTCACTGCACTGCTCGGCTTGATTGCAGTTGAGTGACTGTGAAACGGTGCCTCTCTACTGCATTCCAAAGGATATCTTGGGCAAACTGTGCATCTGCATCTCTAAATTCCTCCCACAGACTTTCTAATAGCATTCCTGCAACTGAGGTCTTCCTTTTCAGTACAAAAGGGAAAAATGATGGAATCAGTGTGTTTGCATTGCCTTCCACCGTATTACAAAATGCTGTCCGTCTGGACCTTGGCAGTAAAACACAAAAGCCCCCACAGAAGAACACAACAAAAGCACAGTCACCACAATAGTTTAGAGGCGGTGTCCTGTCTGGTCTGCAACGCTTGCATCTAGCATAGAACAGCTTTATGTTTTGCTTCTGAAACGTCACAAAAGTAACGGACTAATTAAGAGAAACTCAGTGGCAGTAAACGTCACCTAACCTGAGTAAACGTGAGTAATTTCTTTAGTAGTGATTGGAGTCTGTGTACATAGCTCGAACACTGCAGTGACCATCTCCTCTCCCTGTCACGTAAAGAGCTGTAAATGTAACCTCCTTCTTACCTGTGCCATTCTGTGTGTGTGGTATAGCCAGCATTTAGGTCACCAGACTGGCTGCTAAAATAAGTTTTTAAAAAAGCAGCAGACATTTCTGCTACTAGATGGAAGATATTTTGTAATATGTCATAAAGTCAAGGTGATCCACAGCTTAGTTTAGCAATAACAAATGACTGGGTGTGGGTACCACAGGATTTACCCATGACTGGTGTTGTTTGATCACAAGGGCAAAGCCCAAATGACCCAACAAAGGCAACCATGGGAAAATCCTACAATGCCCACATCCAAGAGTGGGTTATTGTTAAATTAAGGGGTTATGGCTGGTATACAATGGCATTATTTAAGAAAGAAATTGCTTACCTTTCTTAACTAATGCCCTTGTGTAATGGCACTTGAGTGTTCCTCCTCCTTAATGGTTTACTGATGTACTGCGCATGCATATAGTAAATACGCCTGCATGCCTGCATAGTACATCAGTACAGTGCTAGGGAGCTGCCATGGAAGAGAGCGCACCAATACTGGTTTGCATGTATGTCTTTTTTTTTTTTTTTTTTTCCTCTAAACTGACAGCATTTCCAAAGTTCGAGGGGCAGGGCAAACATATGAGGAAAATGGGGACATTCTATTAAAGTCTGGACAGTGGAGAGATTAAAAAGTTTGGGATCAGTCTTAACAGTGCTTTCCCTTTTAACTGTGCAGATTTTTGCAGAATTTCCTGATTTTTTTTTGTCATATTTTTCTCTGTCCATCTTAAAACATTTGAGGATAGCATATCCTAATAGAAAGTCCAGTCGCTTATCAATAGTTTCTACTGGAACATGCTTGATTTATAACTGGCACACTGATTGGGGTGTCCATTCAAAAGTGCACATTTTGGAATAGTAATGACCTTTTGTTGTATAATGTTTAATGTTCCAGTTGCTCACAAAATTTGTTTAACCAGTGTATAGTCTCTGTAGTATGTAATTTGAATGTCAGTGCACCAAATAAGCATTCATTCCCAATTTTGTTACATTTTAATATCATAGAAGACTGATGAAAATTGTATCACCAAAAATTTGGCTAATCGTAAAAATAACACACTCATGTGAGAAGTGTACAAGCATGTTCTTCAATACACAGTACGTATAAATTCTTGTTTTAACCGGAAATTAATTCCTAGCACATTGCAAAGTGATTTTACTGTGAAAACAGATGTAATCAGCTATGCGTGTTATTGCAGCCTAGAGTCCACTGCAAAAATAAAAAAAATGTACATGAAGAAATCAAGTTATAGTCTTCTAGTTGAAAAGTAAAACTCATATCCTGAGGATGCATGCTAGGAGTTTGTAAGCATTTTGCATCTGTTTCATGGTATTGTAGACTACTTGCATTACATTCTGAGATTACATGCCTAAGCGTAATTCACTGAAGAATCATGAGGAGCTGGCCTCTATTTTGGTATTTGTATGACACGAGGATCATCAGTTCACATCTCATGTCTTTGGGATATGGAAGGAAACTGGACTGCCCAGTACAAACCCACATGGAAATAGGGAGGATGTGAAGACTCGCCGAGTACCAAATGGGAGAACCTAGAGTCTCAAGACAGCAGTGCCAATCACTGTGTCACTGCATTGCCTTGTATTCTAAAGCCATCATTTTGTTTTGTATATTGTTGTGTAAAGTGTGCTGGGAGAGGGGAAATGTGGTGTAAATCCAGAAAAAGTCTTTTAAACTTGCCTATTATCACAACTAAAAATCCTATTTATCCATACAAATGCAACACTCGCTCTTTGTACATATAGGAAAAAATTCCAGTAGTGGCAAGAGTTTTTGGTCTACTCAAAAAGACAGCATTGCAACTTTTCTACCACTTTGCACCATAAATTATAATTGCAGAGTAAAGCACAGTCTGGCACCAGTGACACCTACTCCACCCCTGCACAGACAGATTGCCATACCCCAAGTCTATTTTAAATGCCATCTCACAGCTGATTTTAAACCTACAATTATACTAAATCAGTGGAATAGTAACAGGTTGATGACAAAACACGTGCTTCTTTCCGTGGTCATAGTATTAGCTGCTCATCTTCAACATCTTTTCTCATTTTTTTCTCCAAGTCCTAAAATGAATACATGACACCTTTGCTGCAGGAAAGAAAGGACTTGTGCACAACTAGGGTAAATTTGCTACAACTAAGTGATGGTGATAAACTTGAAAACAAGGTCAACCTTATAATACTGAGGAGATACAGATCAAAGACTTTTTTGCCCTTTGGCCTTACTGTCCAACAAAACAGACTTAGATGGAAGTGCTGGTGGAAGCAAGCAATGTGGTAATGCACAAACATTATTTTTCTGACACTCAGGGATGGTGTTTAGTGAAATGCCTCCCTAAGCAAAGGATTATGTGGTGCTTACCCTTCCTATTGCTGTCCACTGCCCCTGTTGGTCTACCCCCAGTTCCCCCTCCTTTGTGGCCACCCCACATTATCTAGATTACTTTTTTCTACTTTTCTGTGCAATCTTCTCCATATTTGCACATTTTGACTTGCTCTATGGCTAACCCTACACATTTACCTTATCAAAAAACATTTTTCTTAGCAGCAGTAGTACAAAGACACTCACTTCACATACAGCAACAAACACAAAAAACACTAAATCTGTCAACTAACTTTACTCTTACTCTGACCCTAATCGAAAAATGCTCACACACACACACACACACACACACACACACACACACACACACACACACACACACACACACACACGTTCTTATCCCGTAACAAACACCAAACACACACAAACACAATCAGTCCCCTTCCTTAGCCCTTACTGTAACCCTACTTGCTAACATTTCCATACAGACCCCTACATCTAATGATGAAACAATCTGTATATACAAAAGTTCTGGCATTGGCACAAAACCCCAGTTACCTTTACACAGCCATAAATTACACAAGAAAGGAACACAAGAAAGGAACACTCGATCTGAATAGTTTGGGCATTTCCAGCACTCAAACATGACTGCTTCCAATAAGAAAGACAACAGTAAACTTTGTTGATTAAAAAATGTTTGACAAGAGCTTACTGCATTCCTTTATATAAATGCATATTTGCACTTGGAGATCTTTAAGAAATAGAAGTTAGTTTAAACATACAGTGTTGTTATTGCTGTGCACCAGTGGTGCATAATTTAACAGTCTGAAAACAATAGTGCTAATACCTATTCCCAGAATTGATTAAATTGTGCAGAATTTGTAGTTTTGAAAATTTTAGTAACTATAGAATTAATAAGCCATTCAGTATACTGTCTCCCTTGACTGTTGCTCGTTTGATTTGGCCCACATCTGTCCAGTGTTTGAAGCAAAGCTTTTAAGCTGCAGAACAAGCTTAGAAATATCAAGAAAGAAAAATGTATTTATTTATCCAAGTGCTACGTGTACTGTTAACTTTTTTTTGAAAAATGAGAAGACAGTTCTCTCCAGACCTTTCAACTGTCTCTATTTTACAAGTACTTTCCTATTTTCAAGCCTGTACATGATGTACCTATTATTGGAGGGATGTCATTATTTTCAGCCTTGATTTTACCCCTCTACACAATTTCTGAATCACCTTCATTTCACAGGATGTTTGAAGTTATCTAGTACTTAGAAAACCACACTACATAGCCAGCATACTACTGGCATGAATCATTAAAAAAAAAAGGCATGCATCTTACATCCCCCTTTTTCAGAAGTATAAATAAATGGCCTTGTGTGGTTGAATTTTGTAATACAGTTAGTCTACAGATTTTAGACTGTTTCTTTGATAAGGTGTTTGTATTTTTCCATCACTTTTTGTCACACTGTGTTTTTTTTTTTTAAACGTGGATATCTGGGTAGTATCCTACGTTCCTACTGGACGTGGGGGTAGTTATTAACTATTTAGTATTCAAATGTTATGGATGTACCTACTTTTCAGTGGTCTTTGTTCCTTTTTTCAATGTCTGCGGGTTGAAAAGTATGATTCTTTCCAAAAGATTAACCATTTAAAACTACTGGGAAAAACAAAATAAAGTAAGACAACTGAAATACCATTGCAGAATATTATGTGACATTAAGCTTTCTAGCTGGCAGGTGCTGAGAAAAAGTTAATTAGGACTGTCATACTCCATTAGCAAACATGTTGCACAAAGCAAATCTGTGGGGAAAGTCTAGTCCCCTTCAGGATTCTGGTCATTGTTAACGAGTGCTTTGATGATCTTTCTTGTCCATTACTGCGCAGGTTCCGAGATCTCCCCCTCCCTTTAGTGAGTCTCAGTCCTTGCTAGACAAGGACCCTAATCCCGCCACCTGCTTCCTTCTTACTCTTCTCTCTCCCTTTTGGGGCTTGATAATCAAACCATCCAGATTGTAACAGATAGTGGTGTGAAGGATTACATCTGCCCTGTGCATATCTTTCTTTCTTTAAGACAAGAAGAACTAATTGTCCCTTGTTCCGGAAGATCTAGTCAACTCTCCACACTACTTATAAAATGGAGAAGATGGCTAGCCCTCTACAAAACTTTCCCAAGTCTCACGCCAAAGTGTTATGAGACATAGTAAATCCTAGATACTGTCCCTATTCAGGCATCATTATCAGAGACCATGTTCAACACTGAAAAACCTAAAACCCAACTCCTGCTTGACTTCAGTGTTTCAGAACGGTAGAGTAATACTCATAACACAGAGGATTACAAAGGGATCTCAGGTGTGTTTGAGACATGGTCATGAAGAAATGTACCTCAAAAGTGAAGTACTTCAAAAAAACTGGAAGCTGGGGGCGTGACCAAGGATGAACACAGGATAGCAGCAGATTTCTTCAGCTCCACCAATTTCATTACACTGACAGGAATTAATTACTTAAAAAATTAATTTTTGAAGTAATTTTCTTTCTAAATACATTTGTTTTATATAGTTCTTGAACTATATCTAAAAAAGAAAGGAAATCTTAACAATATTCCTGTCAGAAATCACTGTGGAAATTTTCCTGTCAGTTTATCAGTCTGAAATGAGTTCCAGTAAGACAAATTCTCAAGACTCCAGCATCAAGAAAGAACTTCAGTCTCTGATAATTATAATCCAGCAACTTACTGATAAAATGGATACTAAAATAGACACCTTCATAGAAAAACTACAAAACAAATAGACCTGTTACATACAGACCTGCAACAACAGAAGAACCAGATGACAGGCATAGAAGAAGCTGTGAATGACATGGAAAATAGAATCCAAGAAGAGGAAATCAACATTGAGTTTCTGCTGAAACAAAATACACATTTACAAACAAAGCTGGATGACCTGGAAAATAGATCTAGGCGCAATAACATTAGGATTTTTGGACTGCCAGAAAATATTGAAGGTAACAATATTACTTCTTTTTTAACAACTTGGCTCCCTAAAACTTTAGACTTACCAGAAGCATTCTCTTTTGGTATCGAAGAGCACATAGATCTATAGCTAATACTAACTCTAACAAAAATATCCTAGATCAGTTATAGTTAGATTTCTATCATCTTTTGATAAAGAGATGGTTCTTAAATCTGCTTGGGCTAAAGCTCCTGTTAAGATTAATGAGACAACTGTGCATTTTGACAATTACTATTCTTCCATGGTAATAGCTAAAAGAAAAGTTTTTCTGCCACTAATAAGGGAGCTTAAAAAAGCACAGTTTAAAACATACCTTCTGTTTCCTGCCAAGCTTAAAATCTTCCTTCCTGATGGTCCTAAGGTTTTCGATGATTTAGATTCTGCTTTACTGTTTGTCAAAGAAAAAAGGATTTTGGATAAAATAGAAGAAATGGAATGGGCTAGTTCTTCATTAAAGAGATTGGCAACTGAAGCTTCGTGGAAGACTTCAGAGAAGAAGAAGAGACTAAAAACAAATGATTTGTTATATGTTTTTTTCTCTCTCATCATTTTAGTTCATTATTAATCTTTTGAATATAGTTCCTGCATTTCCAGAAAGCCACAAATATTTTGGAAAAGATTTAATCAAAGTTATTCTCTATGTGCAAAGAAATGTTTTGTTTCATAACCAGTCAAAATACCTGAAGATTTAATGGCAAGCTGTGATTCAATTTGTTTCTCTTTCTGAAAAGAAGTAAGGTTAGTAATTTGATACATTTTTTATCTTTACCTTTTTTTTCCTTCTCCTTTTATTATTTTCTTTGTTTAAACAATGACATTCTATTTAGATTATGTAGTGGGTAAAGGGTGGGGGAGGGCAGGGAGAGAACAGTAATGAAAATATCATTAATAGAATAATAACATATTTATTCCTTGTAAAAGTTTTTATAAGTTCTTCAAATGCTATTTCTAATTATACTTTCTTGATTATACTGCTTATGCCTGTTTGTAAATAATCTGTTATGCTTTAACTAATAATAATCAGAACTAAATAAGAGTAAATAATATGTTTTATTTTTAACTCTATTAATATAAACAGTAACATTCCATTGTATATACTTCTCACAGCTTTCTCTTACATTTTTTTATTTCTGCCTCACTCCCTTTTATTTTCTACTCTCTTTTTCTTTTCTTTATTAATATATAGAAATGCTTTTGATTGTGTGGGCACAGTGAATAATAGGATTTGTATGAAAATTGAGTTGGGAGAAGAATGTTGAGTTTTATTGCTTGTTGGTAATTTTGGGCTTAATTTCACTTGCATAGAGGCTGTAATGATCTGTGGAATACATTGTGAAGGTTTTGTCATGTTTAGATGCATTTACACTGCTAAATGAATGTTTGTCACTAGTTTTTAATAAGTTTCCCGCCAAAATGTTAAGAGAGACAATCTGAGATGTGGGCTGTCTCATGCACAATGTTCATGAGTTACTTCAGAAGCTTCAGCTCACAGAATTCTCACAGAGAAACTGAAAGCAGTTAGTATAACCTTTGACATAGTTATCACACTGACACACCACAGATTCAGGAAAATACTCTATTCATAAAATATGTCAGTTATAATGTTTTGTTTCATAACCAGTCAAAATATCTGAAGATTTAATGGCAAGCTGTGATTCAATTTGTTTCTCTTTCTGAAAAGAAGTAAGAGGCTGTAATGGTCTGTGGAATACATTGTGAAGGTTTTGTCATGTTTACATGCATTTACACTACTAAATGAATGTTTGTCACTAGTTTTAATAAGTTTCCGCCAAAATGTTAAGAGAGACAATCTGAGATGTGGGCTGTCTCATGCACAGTGTCCATGAACTACTTCAAAAGCTTCAACTCACAGAATTCTCACAGAGAAACTGAAAACAGTTAGTATAACCTTTGACATAGTTATCACACTGACACACCACAGATTCAGGAAAAATACTCTATTCATAAAATATGCCAGTTATAATGAGTCTAAATGATGTAGTTTCTTGTAGTAAGTAAATGTCTTATTTTAGAAGGCATAGAAAATGAAACATTTATTTAAATGTTTTTGAAAATCTACTTAACAGCAGCAGAATAATCTGTGTTAAAAATTTGTGTTCCAAACATATACTTTACTATAACTCATTTAATTAATCTGATTGACAAGCATAAATAATCTTATAACTCTGTTCTGGAAGAAATGTCATGTGATATATTTTAAAGCAGTAGGTTAGCATGATTGTAAAATCTGGTTACTAAAATGTGCTTGCTGTGCATTATTTTCTATAAAGCAGACAGATTTATTCCAGGGACAGCAAGTAGGATAGTGCTCAACAAAGACACAACTCAGTGAGATCATATATATATATATATGTGTGTGTGTGTGTGTGTGTGTGTATATGTATGTGTATGTGTGTGTGTGAGTGTGATGGCTTTTTTTTTTTATATAATAATGCAAGTGTTTCTGAGAATCTGCATAACTATCCAATATGATTTATAATAATTTCTATGAATACAATATTTTACTCTATTGACAAAATGAATGTTTGCCACAAGTTTTAATAAGTTTCCTGCCAAAATGTTAAGGGAGACAATCTGGGATGTGGGCTGTCTCATGCACAGTGTCCATGAACTACTTCAAAAGCTTCAACTCACAGAATTCTCACAGAGAAACTGAAAGCAGTTAGTATAACCTCTGACCTAGTTATCATACTGACACACCACAGATTCAGGAAAAATACTCTATTCATAAAATGTCAGTTATAATGAGTTTAAATGATGTAGTTTCTTGTAGTAAGTAAATGTCTTATTTTAGAAGGCATAGAAAATGAAACATTTATTTAAATGTTTTTGAAAATCTACTTAACAGCAGCATAATAATCTGTGTTAAAAATTTCTGTTCCAAACATATACTTTATTATAATTCATTTAATTCATCTGATTGGCAAGCATAAACAATTTTATAATTCTATTCTGGAAAAAATGTCATGTGATATATTTTAAAGCAGTAGGTTAGCATGATTGTAAAATCTGGTTACTAAAATGTGTTTGCTGTGCATTATTTTCTATAAAGCAGACAGATTTATTCTAGGGACAGCAAGTAGGATAGTGCTCAACAAGGACATAACTCAGTGAGATCAGATATATATATATATGTGTGTGTGTGTGTGTGTGTGTGTGTGTGTGTGTGTGTGTGTCTGTGTGTGTGTGTGTGTGTATGTGTGTGATGGCTTTTTTTTTAATAATGCAAGTGTTTCTGAGAATTTGCATAACTATGCAATATGATTTATAATAATTTTTATGAATACAATATTTTACTCTATTGACAATAATGAGTTTAAGTAAATGCTCATATACAAACAATTCAAGATTTTTTTTTTTGGAAGCTGTTAATAGTATTCACATGACAGAAAATAGATGCATCTTAATATATGTAATGTCTGAATCATATTAGCCAAAGTTTTTGATTTAAATGAATGTTAGAACCTAATTTTCTCTCCTCTTGATTTCTAACATCAAGATTATTTGAATGCTATTTGAATACAAGTGTTATATATTACATAGATCTATATAGTAGTATGAACAGTTTAAAAAAAAAAAAGTTTATTTTAGTTTATATGATGCTGTTTTACCAAATGTGTAGTTTTGTCTTGATAGATAATTGAATTGAAAACTGTTAACCTCAGTTAAATATAACTAGTATTAAATTGATAAGGTGGTAGCTGAGGTACTGCTGCTTAGGGTAGGGGTTAACTTGAGTAGTAAATACTACTCTAAGTTGGAGTTTTCAACTCCAGGCTGGATGCAAGGTTTAATCCTTACATTATTTTCACTTGTTCATTGTTATATGTATATAGTTTTGACATCCACAATATATTTTGTACACTCATTGTCACTACAAACAAAATTGAATCCTATACAAAATCCCATAAGAGATTTAATAAATACAGCTATATTTAAAGGTACACCTAAAAGAGGAGATGTAACATTATTTATCTTGTTATTTGTTATTTCGATCATAAGATTCTTGAGTTTTAAAAATGCCAAATGACATCTTTAAAAGGAATTTCTTTAAACATTAATGGATTGAATAATGCCTAATAAGATACATTAATTTACACAAGGCCAATCTAGTCTTCCTGCAAGAAACCCATCTCTTGAAAAAAGATATCGATAAACTAGCCACTAATAAGTATACAGTATTGGCTAGTTCAGAGCACACTCAGAAAAAAAGAGGAGTGGCTATTTTATGGAATAAAAGTATGCCCATTCCTAAAACCATTAAGTCTTTTCAGGATGACAAAGGAATGTTTTGTATGGTTACAATACAAATTAATGGGAAGACTTACACTTTAATTAATGTATATTGGATACCTGGAATTGGTATTAATACAGTGAAACATCATATTGATAAGATCATATCATTCTGTATAGGGGATATTATTTTATCTGGTGATTTTAATTGTATGCTACATGAAAGTGATACTACCACTATAAGGAAAAGAAGAATTACATCTAATGCAAAACATTTAAATGATTTTGCTAATTCTTATCATTTGAATGATATTAATAATCAGATTCAAAATCATTACCATACACCTTTTTTTCTAACAGATACAAAACTTATTCAAAAATAGATAGGGTCTTTATTTCTAACCAGATGGTAACAGATTTAATTAATTCCAAAATCATTTCATGTCCTATATCTGATCATAACTCAATTGTTTTTGAATTCATGATAAAAAATACTCATAATGTTCAGATCAAAAGGATACCAGCATACTTAACTCAGCTAAAAGACTATAAAGAATATATACTTTCAGAAGTACAACATTTTCTAGACATAAATAATACTCCTGAAGTCTCCATTGTCTATGTTTGGGATGCCTTAAAATCATATCTATATGGACAAAGTATCAGATGGTATAATAATAAAAGGAAATCTTGGGATAAGGAATTGTTAGATATTCAAAGTAAATTAGACTCTTATAAACATAATAATAAAGAAAATATTATGGACAAGAAAGTTATTGAAGAAATAAACAAACTAAATGAGAAATACAAAGAAATTTTAACTCATAAAGTTAAAATAACTTTAGAGAAATACAAGTTTTTGTCTTATTCAATAAGCCCCAAATACTTACATAGACTTAAAAATAAAGCAAAAAGATTGAATAAACAAAACCATATCAAAGAAATCTTTTCTCTAAGGAAAAAGAAGAATGTTTCTAGTATACCAGAAATACTGGATGAATTTAGAAATCACTTTCACAAGATTAACCATAACAACATTACCATGGAACCTAAAGATAAAATATTTTATAACCACAAACATGAATAAAAAGCTTAATAAACAACAGATTAAACTATTGGACAAGAGTATTTCATATACAGAAGTTATTACACAAATAAATAAGCTTAAATCAAACAAAGCACCGGGTAATGATGGTATTATACCAGAGATATATAAAATCCTTTCTAAAACTACATATTCATTAATACATAAGGTTTTTATTTTGGCCCAAACTGAGTTAATAACCCCCCATCTTGGCAATATACATTTATTTCACCAATTTTAAAACCTAATAAAGATCCAACTAGATGTTCTTCATATCGACCCATCTCATTACTTAATGTTGATTATAAAATGTTTATGAGTATTTTTGCTGATAGATTGAAGACAATCATCCCCGGCATTATAGATATAGATCAGACGGGCTTCATTGTAAATAGAAATACTTTTGATAATATAAGAAGAACTTTAACATTAATTGATTTTGCAAATAGGAAAAAGAAAGATTTAACACTTATTAGTCTTGATATAGGTTCAGCATTTGATTCAGTAAGTTGGGACTATCTGTTTACCTTACTGAAATGCACAAACTTCTCTGATGCATTTGTAAATATAATTGAGCATTTATACAAAGGAACGCTGGCTTATATTAAGGTAGGAACATATGTTTCACAAATAAATACCCATTCTTAAAGGTACAAAGCAAGGATGTCCACTTTCTCCACTATTATTCACTTTAGTAATGGAGCCTTGGGCTAATTTGATTAGAAACAGTACTGACATAGAGGGTTTTGAAATAGACGAAAATACAACATCAAAAATTCAACTTTTTGCAGATGATGTTCTAATTACATCAGCAGGATCTAATTCTTCTATGCAGTCTTTATTTGATAAAATGATGAATTTTAAAAGTATTTCTGGTTTAATATTCAATGAAGAAAAACTAAAATACTACCTATATATACACGAAAAAATATTCTCATTAGTGATTTTACTAAATATGTACCCAATTCAGGTCAGATAACTTATTTAGGTATAATACTATCTAAAGATATTAAATCTATTATATATAATAACTATAATACCTGTTTTCTTAATATACAAAATCTTTTAATACCTGGAATAATGTTTTTACTATGGAGGAGAGACTTACAATTATTAAAATGATAATATTCCCCAAGATTTTTTACTTAATACAATCAATAATACTTTCACCTACAAAAATAATTATCAAGAAACTGAATACACTAATGTTAAATTTCTTATGGGCACCTAATAGACCTAGGATTGCATTAAAGAAACATACTAATAGCTGGTCTCAAGGGGTATTTCTTTTCCAGACATTAAATTATATATTATCTCTTCTATTATAAAAGTTATTACTTTATTCATTGATCAGTCATATATCAAAATGGAAAGATTATTGGGAGCTAATTAGTATGCACTTCATGAAAATCTCCTTAACACATAAAAATATGATTGTAAATAACTCCATGTTGTGGTTGCTAAAGGAATTTTGTACTTCACCTATTACACCTAAACATATGGTTTGTTACCCATTAAATATTATTATTAGTTATCGTAACTTTATATTCATGCACCCTAAGTATAGGGAATGGAATTTTATTGTATTCCCTATAATGTATACTCAGGGTATGCTTATGTCATCTACTTCTGAAGGAGCTCATTTAGCTATAGATAATGATCTAAAGTACTGGTATCAGCTGATATCTGATAATAAAGTTAAAAATCTAGATTTCTTAAAACAAGAATTTGATCTAAGAGAAACTTGCTAGTTAGAGGTTCAGATCTTTAGACAACATCTCATTGATAGAATAGATCTAATGTCTATAACAGTTAAAGAATATATTCCAAAACTGATTGATTACTTGATATTAAATTTACAGTAAACTTTCATATATACATAAAATTATCAGACAAGAAACTTTTTACAGTGTAGATTCATACTGGAATTATTTCACCTCTATTAATGGGGACCCACCAACTCAACAAGATAAACAATATATATTGGAATCTGCTTATAGAACTACATCTTCCATTGTCTGGAGACTTTATACATGTAAATTTTTACATAGATCTTTTTATACTCCTTTGATGATGAATAAAATAAATAATAAAGATAATCTATGTAAGAGATGTAATGTAGAAATTAATGCTGACTGGGCTCATATGTTTTATGACTGTATGAAGTTGAAAGAATACTGGAAGTCAATTAATGAATTTTTGCAGGCTCTTTTTACAGATAATTTCATTATTTCTAAGTCTCTTATATTACTCAACACACCTGTACCTCAATGTGTTAAAAAGATTAAGCTTCCCTTGTTATGGTCTATCCTAGCAGTGGCCAGGAAAATAATAACTAGAAATTGGATTTCAGATACACCTCCTTCGTTCAATGAATTTAAAAATGTTATGAATATAATGTGCCATATGGAAATAAGCACAATTAGAATGAGAACAACTAGAAAAACATCATATTATATTGTATGGGATAATTTACAAAATTTGTTAAAAAAATTCTAATTTCAATAGCACGGTATTTTAGTTTAATTAATTGATCTGATTGTAGTGGATGTCTTTGTAAATACTTTAGTTGTTTTGTTGAATATTATAATAATACCTATTTTTAATTACTTGTATAAAATTATGATATTTCTCTTATATGTTAAAACAATAAACCTGTTTTGGAAAAAAAAAAACTGGAAGCTCTTGCCCAATGGATAATGAATAGCAAGATACAAGCAGTAAAAATGTTATGGTCCCTTTAGTTTTATGCACAGGTCAGGTATAGTTTGTTTTTAATTGAATTTAGAATAGAAGCTGCTATTAATTCGTATGGCTTATAAAATATTGTACAATAACTATAGGAATCAATCGGAGATCAGAAAAGATTGGGAAGAGAGATTAGAAAAATTCACAAAGAAACATTGGGAGGGCATATGTATGGCTCCCAAATATGTAATACAATCTAGATTTAGGATTTTTGCTTGGAAAATGTTTGCATAGATACTTTATAGCCTATGCAGACTCCAAAGATTTTTGCTTAGATGGGATGTGTGGGAAGTGTAATGGGGAAGAAAGAGATACCTGGGAGCATGTGTTCTCGAAGTGAAATGAGCTGGCCGAAATTAAAAATTCCCTAATGATTATTCTGT
This sequence comes from Protopterus annectens, assembly GCF_019279795.1. Classification (NCBI taxonomy): domain Eukaryota; kingdom Metazoa; phylum Chordata; order Ceratodontiformes; family Protopteridae; genus Protopterus; species Protopterus annectens. The sequence continues at coordinate 1,577,041,163 of NC_056728.1, read as the reverse complement.
CAGGAATAATGGGTGAGCAAATGAGTGAAGTGAAATTTAGGAAATTATTTTTTTGAGCTGGAATACAGGATTTAAATTGACCAGACATAGTAAGGCCGTTTAATTTTAATTCAGGAGGCTGCCAAAAATGCAATTACTTGAAAATAGAAATCAAAGTCGAAACCAACTATTGTTGGAGTATGAATACTGGGACAGAGATAAAAGAACAGGAAGAGGGATTTTTTGAAAAGGTTAGGAGTAAATTACATAGAAAAATGGAAATGTGGGAAGAATACATGCAGAAAAATGTTTTAGAGTAGGAATGAGGTTTAAGAGAAGGCAGGAATTGAACTATTTGTGTAATGTTGCTTTGATCATATTGGTATAGAACAATATATGTGATGCGCAGCATTTGTAAATGTGAACTTGTTAATATGGTTTGATTATTTTTATATAAATGTAAGCTTTCCTGTCTGACAAGTGATAATTCAATAACGGTGTTTAAAAAAAGTTAAGTAATTTGGCTTACTGTGAGCCTGGGAAGGTCCACAATACCCCCAAAATGTCCCATGTTGTATATTCCATTGTCTCTCACTGTTGTTCTTGAATATTTAACTCCCAGAAAATTTTCAGAAAACCTTTAAGGCTAGACCCAGGATTGTCTGCAGGCATTTGGGAGGCAGTGTATTGCACTCTGTGTATCCCTGCATTTTAAGTTGCTTCAGTCAAGTTGCTAAATAATTTTGGACCCTCCAGGTTACCCAAGAATATCTTGTGTATGACTACCCTTTCAAATTGTAACTGACACTATATATACTTTTCCACTTCTGTTTGCCCTTTTGCTGTATCTTCATCCAAATCTGCAGCCCCTCCTGCTTTGAGCTCCTATGTAGCCCATTTCAGCCACAGCTTAACTTCAAATTCTCCTTTCTTCATACCAGCTTCCTATACCCTGTAATCTTTCACCCAGGTGCTCCTTAATGTTTTCCATATTTTGCTGTGCCTCTTCACCCCTGGAGGGTCCATTATTTCTCCAGTAACGTCCATCTTGTCAAGCATTATTGCACTTAGATAATTGGCTATCTCTTAAACTATATAATTATTTTTAATAATTTTGATGTAAAATAGTTTCTCCACTTAATGTTTCATACCTGTTGTAGGATATATAATTGTTGTTGAAAGGCATATTTCACAACCAAAAATATACATTGTGTAACTTTTTGATGTCTGTACACGCCACACACACAAACACGAACAAACCCAGCACCTACACTTTCCTGATCATGTAAACTTCAGAGGTGTCATTATGATCAAATCAGTGACATAATGCATGCAGTATAACGGAATGCATCTACCTCCACCTCGTATACCACTCATCTGTCCCTGATTTTGATTCATATTTTGCTCTGTTACTTGAAATATGTTTGATTTTCATGATTCTTATTGTTCAGAAAAAAAACGTTGATGCAAAACTTCTTGTTCTATTATTATTTTTTAGTGAATTAGGGTGATGCTAAAATATTGCATGATTTTAGATGGATGTTACTCATTTATGTTTGCTTTGTCCAGAATTCTTGAGAGCAAAAAAGGTAAGAAGTAGGAGCGCTCTCTCCCCACTTCACACACACACACACACACACACACACACACACACACCTTCTAAAGCTGTCATATCTCTTAAATATAACTAATTGTAATGGATGTTATTCATTTTTAGTCTTGTTATTTATTGTTCCACATTGCATTTAACTGCATTGGTTTTGTTTAATTTATTTATTTCTTTCACTCACTAAACTTCAGTTTTAAGTGCTGTGGATAGTGAGGGGGAAAACTAAAATGTCAGCTACTTGTAACAGTTTACTGCAGTTAATTTTATTTTAATTTAATTTTTTTTTCTTTAGCTGACACTCACTAAACACAAGTAAAAACAATATGTCCCCTGTGTTTTTTTCCTTCATGCCTCATGGTGGCGTAGTATGCGGGCATGAGACTGCATGTTTGTTGCTTGGCTCTCCGTACACATTAATACCCTGTGGTTGAATGTGTGCTGTCTAATAGGGTGTTGAAGTTAGGCATCACCCATTAATCTAATATTCATTAAATGGAAGGGCTTTTCTGAAAATAGCAAGGAAGAGGGTGTACCTGATTCAGTAAGGCAGTTAGAGTAGGCTGTTTATACATACCCTCCTTGTGACATTCTCTAAAACAAAAACATGCCAGTTGATGAATATTCATTGCTAGTAACCCCTGATCTAATACTAACCTTGTCATCCATTTATAAAGGTCATCCAAGACAACATAAAATCTCAAAACAAAACCAACGGAGTAACACACTGGCTGAAGTAGAAACGTATTTATTACCAAACAAATAAAACTTAGTTGCCAAAGAAATAAAACTTGGTAAGTGCTTTCACTACTGCTTCATCAGACCATAGACACAGAGAGATTGAGCCACTGCGATATATATATATATATATATAGTTCAAATACCCTTAATACAATCTCATGTTAACAACTAAAGAGCTTGTAAAAATAAAGAGAGAGAGCATATAATTATATAAAATAGACATAAAACACAATAAATACATATAAAAAATACATACCGAATAATGAGTGCATATCAAAAATGAAAACAAAAATAAAGGATAAAAAGTTTTATTTGTTTGGTAATAAATACGTTTCTAATTCAGCCAGTGTATTACTCCGTTGGTTTTGTTTTGTGATTATTCCATTTTTCTGCAAGTGGTGTATTTATCTAAGTCTGTGCATTTCCATAGTTTTTACAACATAAAGTCTGTTGAATTTCCAAATATTTTTAATGTTTGATAAAAGGTAATACCAGTCAAGGTGATCAGAAACCTTTTGTTTGTCTGCACGTAGTATTCAGGCTGGTTCTTTTTATTTCCTTAATTGTTCTAGTATAAATGTTATATATCATGCATTATATTGTATCTGTGTACAGTGAACAAGCCCACATTGGTCTTTTAATATGATGTTGGTATTGTTAGGCCTATCGGGCTCTCATTTTAAGTATTTTATAATCTGTATTTACTAATCTGTATTTACAGATTAGCAAGTTGACAAGAAGGCAAGTGTCACATAGTATAGGATTTCTGATTTTAACAAGTCCATTGTTGCAGCTTAGCTGACTTTTGTACCAATAGTGGGGCAATGTCATCCCTCCATGGTCTGTTTCAGATATCTAAGAGTAAGTGTACTATATCCAGTGGCACGTGTTTATAGAATTCACTTTGGAGGCAAACCTATCTTGGGGTTTTGATTGGCTTCATATGTTTCAAAGCTTTCTGCTCAACTGCTATAAAGGGGTATAAAATGATGTTAAGGGTTTTCTTTTCTTAGATGATCATTTTGACAGCCAGTAGGTGCCATAGAATAAAACTGGATTTTTAACTTATCGAAAGCCATTACTCTTCTGCATTTATTAGATAAATGAAAAAAGAATGTTTAATTATGTAAAATCTCCATATAATTTTCCTCCTGTCTACATTTAATTGTAGCTATTCTGAGACTAGTGTGTCGATAGCTAATTTCTCTGGTCAGAAAGCTAATTGATTTTTAGTAAAGGTTATGTCATCACGGCAGCTTATAGAATACAGTATTGATATTGCGTTTCATTGTGTATGTTTAAACATCACTAATTTGTTTTCTAATCTGTGAAAATGTTTGCAGTGTTCAAAAGGCCATTGGCAGCTCTCCAGGTTTTTTTATTCTTCCCTTATTATGTGTTGTATGTAATGCTGCATCATAGTGATCTTAAATTGGAATGAATAATATATAATATTTTCATTTGTAATTGGTTTGACGTGCAACATTTTTCAGACTATCTATTGCTAAGTAGTGTGTATAATGATATTGAACTGTGTGTTGAATAGGCTTCCCACACCTATAAAATTTAAGTGTTTTTCCCTCTGCATAATCTCCTTCTTTATTCTGGTCTTGTGGCTGCATTAAAATCACCTCAGGAAATCATATTTAATGAAGCCTACAGTCTGATTTTGGTTACTTTAGAAAAACTTAGCTTCGACTCTTGGGAATAAATGCGTACTTGCTAACGATACTGCTAATACTGTCCCATGTGCCGTGACATTCATGTTTGCTGGAGAAATAGATGAATCTGTAACAGTCTGCTTGTTTACTGGGTTACCACTGTTTAAGTAGTGAAAGTACTAATTCTACTGTGGCTGTGTGAAGCTAGTTATGCCTTGAGACAAACTCCTGTGGTGGGCATGTAACTGTTTTCTTTTCACTGGGCAGTGAAGTTAGTGTTCTTAGCATTGTTTAAGTTAAAGTAGTTACCCTGTAGTCATCATTATTAAGATAGTAATGTTATTAATAGTCAAAGAAAGCGCATGACCACTCATGATGTGTGTGAAGATTGGGTGTAGATAGGTGAAGGCGGCTGCCAGCCTAGCCAGATAGAATTTTGGAGATAATGTCGTCTGTAAATATTAATGTAAACCACAGGCTTGTTGTCTTAAATGGTAAAAATAGTGTTACGTGTGGAACTGAAAAAAATGTAACAACAGTGCACTCTACTGACCAAGTAAAGCATGTTGTGACCCTTTGATGTAAACACGGCTCTGGACGGTCTAGATGAAGGAATTCTTGCTATTGTTTTAAGGCCGGAGTTAATGGCTAGAATTTGCATGCATAAATGTCCTTAATGGCTTTGCTTCCTGATGTGGTGTGAGCTTACTAAGCCTAATGTAGCCTGTTAGCCTGAGAACCTCAGGAAAGTGTGAAGAATGATGTAATGTGAATCAGGACTGTAATATCAATTTAAACAGAGAGAATCAGAGAGCATTAAGCGTTTTTGTCTTGACCATCCAACTCCCAGCACTGTCTTGCTCTATATGTAAGTTTATCTTAGACTTGTGTTTTCTGTTAGAAATAGCTAGAAACTAGAAATATTAGACTAAGTGTTTTTCTGTGGTGTCAGATCTGTACTACTGAATTATTTTTAGTATTTCTCTGTAATCTCTGAACTCTTGACTAGCACCATGTAGTAAAAAGTATTGTCTTGTGTTTTGACTATTTGTTATTAAATATTTTTAAACCCTTTCAGCTGTGGCTGTTTTTGTAGAGATAATTTAAGCTCTTTAGAGTACTTGCTTGCCTTTGGTAAAATTGTACAAAGCCACTTCAATAGCTTTAGCCCTGGGCTATACTACCAATTGGATAATAATATTGCACAGTAATAATTGGACACCCTTTTAAGGGTCTTTGAGCAGCTAATAAATATTAGTGGGTGGTGGCAGCTGGTACTACTGTATAGTCTTGGGAAAAAGGGGCACAACTGGAGAACCTGTGCCAGCCTTCCCCAGGAGTGTCTGTGTGGTTGTATAAACTCTTCTCAAAGTGTGTGTGTGTGTGTGTGTGTGTTACTTGGGCAGGGACACGAAGCACTGGTTGGACAGAGAGGGTGCTGGAGGTTTAGTTTGCCCACTAGGCTGAGATCATGACCCTATAATTGTGCCAGTGGGGAGTCTTATTGGGGACCTGGAGAGCAAGGGAGCGACCAGCCCCGGACTGACTGTGATCCCTGTGTGCTGTTAAGGGAAATTGCACTTTACTGTGTGTATTTGTTATCCTTTCCTCCTATATGAGACGCCCCTCACTGGTGTTAATGGTGAGGATTGAGGCTCCTTGATTGCTGGGCCAGGGCACGGGCGTCACAATGCATGGCAGTTAATAGTTTATGATCAGATTACTGACCTAGTCAAATATTAAAGGTCCTTAAATATAATGTGTTACTCCAGTATTTTCTGGCAGAGCTTTTCCATACAGATACAGTTACTAAAATGTTAAATAAAAAGTTCTGTCACAGCATTAACAAGCTAAAATATGTATTTTTATCTTTTCTTCAGATGATGTATGACTTTGTAAAAGTACTTATAGTGCTGTTGGGTCATTTAATGTGTTATACCTATAATGACCTGACGAGATAGCCATAGTGATGCATTTTTCTCTGACAAAGCTTTTGCTTCCCATAATGGGCCACACCCTTTCAGCCCTGAAGATTATATTACTTTATCCATGTCTCTCCTCAAAGCTGTTCTACCCGTTCAATAAGGATGGAAAGACTCAGAAATACTGCTTATTTTCAATATTACTGGACAGTGAGTTAGTAACGTGCTCCCAGTGACTCTGTATGATTTGTGCTCTTTTACATTTTAAAATAGTGCCATGAACTTTTTCTTCAGCTACAAATCAGAATTTAAATTATTATTATTATTGCAGAGGTAAAAGTTGTTTATATTATGCAATTCCTCCTCTCTTTTACTCCATCTGTCAGCTGGCAGTGTCAGGTTTTCTGACTTGGCCTTAGCTGCTCTCTCAGTTATGTCTGATTTGACACAGTAACAGAGCTGTGACACCTCAGAGATTCAGTAGGTTTATAGCCTATTGAGAAGGAAGAAAGACAGCTGTGCCTGAAGCTGTACAATAAAGAACTGCAAGTCCCCAGAGACTCAGTAGGTTTATGACCCCATTGCAAGAGAAAGGAGGGGTTGCAAGCACCCTGCTTGTGGGTTTTTCCCATATCAAAGTTGATAAAATGTGATACCCACTATGCTATGAGCAGATGAGACAGATTCCTAGGAAAGTGGTACAAGATTTCACATAAGCCTCTTATGGTGTGTGCTGGGGAAGTTGAATAGCAAAGAAAGAACAGCTATGTCATTTTATAGTGAGAGAGTTTAATTCTGAGATGAAAATATGTGTTGGGGTTTAATTGTTCATTAAATTGTACTTTTGTAATATAATAAAAACAATAAAACGTATTAACTGTACACACACACACACACACACACACACACACACACACACACACACACAGTCAAAAAATCTAGATTGCAGTTGCAAGAAACCATCATAACAGCATGCAATTAATTTTTAGTTGATATGACACTTTAATGAGCAAGTCAAGTAGCTTTTCAGTAGAAGCACCAGTGATCATCCTAATTTAAAATTACAAGTTTCATTTGTAAGTTTTTTAATTATTATTCATATGTTAATTCCAAAACAAAACATCACATTCACATGTTAAAATAGTAGAAAAAAGTGACATTAATTTATACTTCTGGTTTCTAGTCGTAAACTTTAGATGTGAAGTTGTTCAATCTCTCCATTCATTCATCACTGATGGGTTCGGAGCCGATCCTCGGCTCCAACATGGCCGACTAGCAAGCTCAAAGTTCTCCAGTAGCTCGAGACCCCACCCCTTATCCCATAATGCACTGCTGGAGTTACCTCAGATCTAGTTTGCCGTGGCATGGATCTCTTGGTTTCCAGCTTGGCTCGAGACTTTATTGGGAGATTTTCAAATTTCAGCAAGTTATATTTTTTTCATTTTTATATACCCTTGTTTTATGCTTAGTAGCAGATATACTAGCTAGTAGGTAGTAGTTTTTTCTGTGTTTATACCCCTTTCCTCAGTATTATCTATTTTGCCTTCGGCCTTTTGGCCTTAGGATTAGTGATTAATCAGTGATCCCTTTTGGGACTATTGTTTTGGATCTCTTATTACTGTTTGTAATTATTTAGTTGTCAGTGCCCCTTTTGGGCTGTGTGTGTTTGTGTGAGTTACTTAAAAACAGCTCATAGTTAAGCAGTGTGCTTGAGTTGTGTAATGTCTGAAGATAAGGACAAACATCCAAATTCTGGGTTTAGAAAATGCCCAGTCTGCGGTCAGAAAATGTCAGTCACAGATGCCCATGTGCGGTGTGTTTACTGCTTGGCTGAGGTACATCTGCAAGAGTCTTGCAGCATATGTCATCCCTTTTCCACAAGAGTGTTGGCTGAAAGAAAGACGAAATTGATTGATGGGGGTATCATTAAACACCCCTTTTCTGAGGCATTGTCTGACCAGGATGGAGCCAGTAAATCATCTAAATCTTCCACTGATTCTAGATCCAAAAAAGGAAAAAGGTCAGTGTGTGTGGTGACTTCGGCTCCACTGCCTTTGGAACCGACATTCTGTTCTTTTCGGAACCGGAACACGGCTTTGGAGCCGGTTGTCGAAAAACTTCCTTCAATATTGCTCCAGTCGGCTCCATCTGTCCACTCTTCCAGGTCCTTTGTCAGCCTATCTGATCTGGATATGGACGGGCTGGTTCAGAAACTCTTAAAGGCACCAGGCCTAGTTAAATTGCTGTCGGCTCAGACACAACCGTCGGAGCCGAAGACCACTACCTTTGAATTGCCTGCTCCTCCTCTGAGCCATATCGGACCTTCGGAGCCGGAGGAGGCCGACCTAATGACTGTGGATCCCTTGGAGCCGATACCTGCTCCAGTGTCGTCGGCTCCATCTGCTTGGACGTTCTTGGCGCTGACCGGGGACTCTAGGAGCCGACACTCTCCAGTCGGGTCCAGGGAGGATAGCCGCACCGACTTGTCAGTGCCGACTCTTCCTCTCGGGGCCTCTGCTCAGGTGAGCTTGGCTGCTACCTCAGGCTCGGAGGCCACGGCTTCGGTGCTGGAGGAGATTGCGGCTCCATCAGAGCCATCGACTCCTCCTCATCGGAGCCGAGGTGCATTCGATGCCATGAGGCAAGTGTTGTCTCCCAAGACTTCCTCATTTCAAGGTCTGGCCTCTTCTTCCCCTAAAGTGCATGTGTCTGTTTCTGTTTCCTCCGGTCATCCCAAGCATAGAGACCCAAAGTCTCAGGTAGCCCCACAGGCCGCTCCCTGCTCTTCTGAGACCTCTTCAAAAGTTCCCCCTGAAGAGGTTCCCAGGAAAAGATTATGCAAGAGAAGGCATTTGGACTCCCCCAGGAGTTTATCACATCGGACACTGACCTGGATGAATCAGAATGGTCCCCCAGATCCCCCTCTGAGGACATCTCCTTAGGCAGAGGGGTGATTGGCAGTCCAAGAGCCCTACTGAGGATGAGTCAGTTCTCCTGAAAGCTTTTGGGTCTCAACCTTCCACCTCTTGGGTATCTCTGCCCTACAATGAGCTTATGGATCTGGTCTCTCGTAGGGCGTGGGAGTCTCCAGAATATATGGAATCTGTTCCTAGGAGGCCTAATAAGTTTATTTCAGCCCCTGTGGATAAGTCCTTTTTGACCAAGGGAGTCCCTGTTGATGCCATGGTGGTGGCGGCAGCCACCAAAAAGGAAATGTCTGAGACTTCCTCATATATCCATGGATCATGGACAGATATGGGAAACGCATGTTCAGTTCAGTGACTTTTTCACTCAGATCACTGAACTACTTGACACATTTTACCAGACTGCAGAGAGATCTCCTTAAGGAGTTGGGAGATACTCTTCAGGGTGCTGTAGCTTTGAGTGTATCCAATAAGATTGCCACTCAGCTCTCTACCCTCAATTTGATAGTCAACTCGTCCATGCGTCTCGTATCATATGCAGCTGATGGTTCGAGTTGAGCCGCAGGTACAAGAATCGCTCTCCGTAGGCATGCCTGGATGCAACTCTCTTCCTTCGCGGAACCCTTCAAGTCTTCTTTTACTAATACCCCATTTGACGGCTCATCTTTGACCAGGTGTGAGCAAGAAGGAAAGACTCTGTCTGCCGTAGGAGTCTGTTTTTCCACCCCCACTCGACCCTTTCCCAAAGGTCAGAGGGGAAGAAAGATGTGGTTCCGGAAAGCCCAAGGAGCCTTTCAAGACAAACATGGAGAGCCCCCCTCCAGAGGCCGAGGAGGGGGTTTCAATGGAAGACGCCACCCTCGTGGCAGATAGGGTCCACAACACGAGGGTGACAGAGATCACTTCTCTGGTCAATCCTACCAGCGCTCCTGAAGGGAGGCCCAGCTGTCCTACTCTGGAGGCAGTTGGTCGCTTATCTGTGTACCCCAAAGCCTGGCTAAATATAACAAATGACAGTTGGGTACAAAGTATCATTTCCAGAGGGTATTTCATACCATTCTCCACCCAGCCTCTTCCCGTCAAAAAACTCCCGGACATTCCACCCGGTCACATGTGACAAGCAGCAATAGAGGTACGCTGATTGCTAAAAAAAAAGAGTCATCCAGCCAGTCCCAGCAGACCAGACAGGATTTGGAACTTACTCAAAGTTCTTTTTGGTTCCAAAGAAAACAGAGGACTGGAGACCCATTTTGGATCTCAGCAGACTCAACCAGTTTGTGAGAAAAGAGAAGTTCCGAATGGTCACGCTACAGTACATACTCCCGTTCTTGGGGAAGGACAATTGGATGTGCTCGATCGATCTCAAGGATGCGTACTACCACATAAAGATGGCCAGATCATCCACAGATCACCTGCATTTCCAGCTGGGAGCCAATCATTATCAATTCCGAGCTCTGCCCTTTGGTCTCACTACAGCTCCCAGAGTGTTCACCAAGTGCATGGCAGTAGTCACAGCTCACCTGAGGCGTCTAGGATTCCAGGTGTTTCCGTATCTAGACAATTGGCTCACCAGGCATCAACTTCTTCAAGCGAGAGAGGCTACTCTGACACTCTGCGATCAGCTAGGCATTACAGTCAACTTTGAAAAGTCTGCCTTGCTGCCATTGCAGCATATCGTTTTTATAGGGACAGAACTAGACAAGTCAACCACCACTCTCCGCCTTCCGCCAGAAAGACTCTCTATTCTTCACCAACACATCATGTCCCTAATATCAAAGAACAGAACACCAGCAGCAGAGGTATTGAAAGTTCTAGGATTGATGGCGGCAGCTATTTTAGCAATCCCGTTAGCAAGGATGCATATGAGAATCCTTCAATGGCTTCTATTCACACAATGGTCTTACCAAGAACTTCCAATGAGTCACATGATCCTGATAACAAATTCCTGCAAGAAGGATCTTCAGTGGTGGTTGACGTCTCTTCATGTCACAATAGGATGTCCTTTCATGCTTCCCCCTCCAGTTGCCACTGTGACCACGGACGCTTCCCTGATAGGGTGGGGGCTTTTTCAGGGAAAGACTGCCCAAGGCACATGGACAGATCAAGAATCACATCTGCATATCAATGTCCTGAAGATGAGAGCAGTACTTCTAGCATTGCAATACTAGGACTCTCTTGCTCTAGGGACAATTGCAATACAGACAGACAACATCTGAACAAACAAGGCGGGACCAAGTCTTATCCCCTTTGCTGAGAAGCCCTCAGAGTATGGCAGTGGGCACTGTCATCCCAGCACTTTCTGTTGGCAATGCACATCCTGGGCAAATCCAACGTCATAGCAGACAAACTGAGCAGAGCAATCTTATTGCCCCATGAATGGTCCCTCAAACAAGAGATTGCGGACAGGATCTTCCGCAAATGGGGCCAGCCTTCCTGCGACCTCTTCGCCAGTTACATCAACAACAAATGCAGAAGCTATTTTGCCCTGATTCCCATGCCAGGTCACTCCCCGAGGGATGCTCTTGTCCACGATTGGCCCCCGGGTCACCTCTATGCATTTCCACCAATTCCCCTGATATCCAAATTCTTACAGAAAGCAAAGTCGCTGGGACAGACAATCATCCTCATAGCCCCTCATTGACCTCGTAGATTTGGTTCCTGTTTCTTTACCATCATATTCTGGAAGATCCATGGATCTTGGACCCAGTTCCGGACTTGTTGACACATCCGTCAGGGGATCTTCACCCATCATTGCAGACACTGAAGCTAACCGCTTGGCTGCTCCAATTCCCCGCATAGCCAGGCTTGATAATCTTTCCCATGACACTAGTCAGATTTTGTTGGTTTTCCACAAACCTTCCACCAGAAAACTGTATTGTAGTAAGTGGAAGGGATTTTCCATTTGGGCTTCTTCCCACAGCATTGACCCTTATCAAGCGCCATTGTCTTCTATCTTACAATTCTTGACAGAAATCTTCAACAAAGGAGCAGTGGCAGCTACGGTGTGAGTACATTTAGCTGCTATATCTAATTTCCCTCTAGGAATTGATGGTTTGAATATTATGGCTCACCATTATGGCTCACTAATTGTCTAAGGCTTTTCTAAAAGGTTCCTTTCACATAAGGCCTCCAGTGAAGACATCTTATTCCCCCTGGAATATCAATTTTATGTTATCTCATATCATTCTTCCTCCTTTTGAGCCTGCATCATCTTGTGAACTAAAATTCTTGTCGTGGAAAACTGTCTTCTTAGTAGCCATCACTTCAGCCCGTAGAGTGTTAGAGCTCCAAGCCCTTTCCATCAAGCCCCCTTACATGGTCTTCCATACTGACAGAGTATCTCTCAGGACAAATCCATCCTTTTTGCCTAAAGTATGTTCTGAGGTTAACATTAATCAAGTCATTGAGTTGCCCATTTTCTTCCCTAATCATACCATCAAATTGGAATATATGTTGCATAAACTCGATGTTCATAGGCAACTTAGATTTTATTTGGACAGAACAAAAGACATTAGGAAATCAGATCAGCTCTTTGTGTCCTTTTCTGAGACCAGGAAAGGTAAACCAGTTGCTAAAACAACCCTGTCTAAGTGGCTGTCGGATTGTATCACCTATACATATGCTTGTCATAATATGCCCTTGTCTATTAAGGTAAAGGCTCATTCAACCAGAGCAGTTTCTACCTCATCAACCTTTCAAGCCAAATTGCGTTTGGATAACATCTGTGCAGCAGCCACCTGGTCTAAACCTCACACTTGTATAACTCATTACAAAGTGGATAAGGCCTCCAGGGACAGGGCTTCAGTTGGTTCTACGGTTCTGAAGAGTGTACTTCCGTGAGCCACCCAAGATCGGGGTGCTAGGGACGCTAACCATCAGTGATGAATGAACGGCGAGATTGAACAACTTCACACAAAGAAGTTATGTACTCGCCATAATGTTCCATGTGAGTTGTTCCATCTCGCCTTCATTCTCATGTCCCTTCCTCCTTCCCCCTCCTGGCTGACAGTTGACCTGGAGGCTGTTGTCATCCTGGTTTTTCAATGTGTATTCATTCCTAGGCAGAATAATTATTGTACTATTATATGGTATGCAGCAAACAAGATCTGAGGTAATTCCAGCAGTGCATTATGGGATAAGACGTGGGGTCTCGAGCTACTGGAGAACTTTGAGCTTGCTAGTCAGCCATGTTGGAGCCGAGGATCGGCTCCAAACCCATCAGTGATGAATGAAGGTGAGATGGAACAACTCACATGGAACGTTATGTTGAGTACATAACTTATTTTTTCTTTTCAGTAATGTGAATCACTTGATATTTGGCTTTTACTTGTTTTGAGGTCAAAGTAATGAGATGCCACGAATTCCCGCATGGCCCCTTTCCAAATTTCCCGGTCTCCCCCCCCCCCTCACTCTGAATTTTTGCTGACATCATCACGTGCGGGGCGTGCGCGATGACATCAGCATCGTGTGCAGCCTGCCAACCTATCAGAATATGGCTGAGGGCTTCAGGGGGTGTGTACTGCTGTGTTTGTTTATACAAGTACAACACGTGCAGCCAAGCCATTTGTTCATTCCTTAATGGTTTCAGGGGTTCCCAAAGTGTGCGCCACGGCTTCCTCACAGGGGCGCCACGAACTAATAAGCTTAGCTGCAAAATAAATCGTGAACAGTTCACGGTTTATTTTGCAGCTAAGCTTATTAGTTCATGGCAAACTAAGTCTAGACCTACACTGTAGCTTTTTAGCAGAACTGGCATTAAATATAGCAGCGGTCCCCAACCACCAGGCCATGGACCAGTACCAGGCTGTGGAGCACTTGGAACTGGGCCATCAGGTAAGTGAATGCCTGTATGAGTGTGTGTGTGTGTCTGTCTGCGTGTGTGAGTGAATGCATGAAAGCAAATGAGTCTGTTTGTGTGAGAGAGATCGGGAGAGTGAGAGTGATGTGTGAGTGAATACAAGAATGAATGAAGAAGTGGCTGTGTGTGTGTGTGTGTGTGTGTGTGTGTGTGTGTGAGAGAGATCGGGAGAGTGAGAGCGATGTGTGAGTGAATGCAGGTATGAATGAGGAAGTGGCTGTGCGTGTGTGTGTGTGTGTGTGTGTGTGTGTGTGTGTGTGTGCGTGTGCGTGTGTGTGTGCGTGTGTGTGTGTGTGTGTGTGTGTGTGTGTGTGTGTGTGTGCGTGTGAATGAATGCAGTTATGAATGAGGAAGTGGCTGAGTGTGTGTGTGTGAGATTGGGAGAGTGAGAGCAATGTGTGAGTGAATGCAGGTATGAACGAGGAAGTGACTGTGTGTGTGTTTGATCAGGAGAGAGAGACAGCGATGTGTGAGTGAATGCATGTATGAATAAGGAAGTGACTGTGTGTGTGTGTGTGTGTGTGTGTGTGTGTGTGTGTGTGTGTGTGTGTGTGTGTGTGTGTGTGTGTGTGTGTGTATATATATCACGGGGGAGAGAGTGAAGAGTGAGAGTGATCCCTGGCAGCAGCAATGAGGCCTGTGTAAGTCTAGACCATACCACTGGACACATACCTCTCACCCTCTTAGATCAAGAAATCTTAACAAAACCAAAAATAGTGGTGGTACAAAGGCACAAAATAAGGACACTTTTAAGTACTGCTCTCATAAACTTAGAAAGTTGATAGAAATGCAGGTTTTGCATTAGCATGAATTTTCTGAAGAGTATGAAGTATGAAACTCGACTGAAAAAGACCAAAAATATGAGGCAAAAATCTGGACATTCTGCAAAAATCTATACAATTGAGAGGTATGCTGGACAGAGCCAAATAGGGACAGATTTTAAATATTGCTCTTATAAACTTAAAGGTAATAAGATTGCCGTTAGGTTTGCTTACCTCTTAACCATAGTAGTTCAGTGTTATGCTGTTAAGCAGAATGTTCACTTTTTTTGTTTTTTATTGTACTTTTGAGCTTTTCTTCCCAGGACTCCTAGTCCAGTCGGGCAGCCTCGTTAAACAAATGTCAAATAAATAAATAAAATACACACTTTATGCATGCCACGGGGGAGGGGGGGCTTGGGAAAACCTGGATTCAGCAAGGGAGCCGAGAATTGAAAAAGTTTGGGAACCACTGGGTTATGTTACTGTTAGGCAGACAGTGGCTCTACTAGTACTAGTGCATGCATTCATGTGGCGGTGATCGGTTTCACTCACTCTCTCTCACACACACATTACTAGAGAAGAGAGAACTTCAAGTCAAGATTCAAGAAGATGACCACCAGACCAAGTCTGAGTTCTTCCCTGGCTGCTGGCTCCTTCAGGTACCAAATGATGCAGTGCAGCAGGTTATTGTGGCCGTGAGTGTGTTTCGAGTGAGTGAGCATTAGCGACTGTGAGATGAGTATGACCGTTAGCGTTTTTTTTTTTAATTTTTTTGAAGTTGAGAATTCACAGCATACCTCTCGAGTCTGTTAATTTGTGCAGATGGTGCAAGGTGCTAAGCAGTGCTCTCAGGGTGGCTTGCCATTGCCCCTGAAAAAATATTTCTTCCAAAGTTCGCTGAAAGTAGTTGAACAGTTTGTTTGTGGTCATTTTGCTTTCGATTGAAATTACCTTCCCTAAGTTGACATGAATCATTCTGAGTGAAGACTTAGCTATTCTAGACATTGGTGCTGAGTAATGCAGTTGACTAACTTTCTAAACTTGGATAGGTATAGGTGGCATTTGCTCTCCCATTTTGGTAACATTTTATTTGTTGACGAGGCTTTTGTCCTTACTTTGTTTTCTGTATTCAGCTAAAAAATGGGCTCTTCCTTTTTTGAAAAGTGCTGTTCCTGTTTATCAGAATGGGAATTAAGGAATCTCACTAACCTTTACTGAGCTCAGGCTAACAAAACTACTGCATTTTAATGAAAAGTACTTTAGGGACCCTATATACTGCATTTGTAGGTCTCATTAGTGTTTGGCATTACTCTGGACTGTGAGTGTTATCTAATTTGCACGTGTAGTTGCTGTAAAGTTTCTGTTCTGAAATACACAAATCCATTCCGTCAGTTATAATGTCTGTAATAGTACTGAAGACTAATATATATATATATATATATATATATATATATATATATATATATATATATATATTTTTGATATTTCATTATAAAAGTCTTTCTAATAGGCTATCAGTCTTCAAAGCGAACAAACCAAAATTCTGCAAAGGGAGCAGTTCCAATAGATACTCGCAAGTCAAGTCTAACGTTCAAACAGTTTATTAAAACATGCAACGTTTTCGTTGCTAGCTGCAACTTCTTCAGAAAATAAAATACCAAGTGTTTATATAAACACTTGGTATTTTATTTTATTTTCTGAAGAAGTTGCAGCTAGCAACGAAAACGTTGCATGTTTTAATAAACTGTTTGAACGTTAGACTTGACTTGCGAGTATCTATTGGAACTGCTCCCTTTGCAGAATTTTGGTTTGTTCGCTTTGTGGAGTTTTCAGTTTTTTTACGTTCTTGTGAGGCTATCAGTCTTACTAGTCACCAAGAAATGCTTTGGCAAATGAAGGCACACAAATGATGGATAAAAAAACAATGCTAGTGTCTCCTGAAAGCCCTGACAGAGGCAAGGATGTTACTGCAAATAAACAGTGTGGCAAGTAGAAAAAATGCATTGTATAGAGCTACTCATTTTGGGCAGGATTTAAAGATCCAGAAGCTAGTCATAATACCAACTTTTAGAGAAAGACAAATTTGTTTACTTTTGAGGTTTATTCTTAAGATTTGGGATAAATAAAAAGTATTCTATTTCACATTTGCAGCCAGTGTCTGCTTTTAGAGAAAGTCTCAAATTTGCTTACTTACAATGTTTATTCTTATGATCCAGGCTTGATAAAAAAAATCTGTCAACAACTAAGTGCATGTCTTTGTAGCTTCGAAAAACAGACTGTGTGTGTGTGTGTGTGTGTGTGTGTGTGTGTGTGTGTGTGTGTGTGTGTGTGTGTGTGTGCGCCCCCCCCCCCCAAATACATTTTTGGCTTTTTCCAGATTTCTTGTGCTGCATATTTCTTCAAAGGGAGAAAAGTTTGGTGCTGCTTATGCCAAGTCTGTTTGTGTTTAGTAGCGCAACAGGTGATGCAGAACGCTGTGGGTTCTACTCCCACAGTGTGTAGATGCATTGCTGATACTGTACTATGTTGTACTTTTAAAGGGGGTGGATGCTGCAGTCCTGAGAATGTCCTCTTTGGTGGAGATACCTAGCAACTATGAACCTGTTATCAGTTTGCTATCCATTCCCTATTGCTAGCTTTTTTTTTTTTTTTTAATGTAACCTAGGCAATTTATTCCTCAAGGGCAACAGGCACTTTATTTGTAGATGAAACAATGAAATGTAAAGTTGTTTGCTAGCAGCAACCTTTTCATTAGTTGCAGATAACAGATCTCTTTAATGTGGAATTATTTAATGACTTTTACTTCTGCAGAGATTGTGCATATTTACTGATACTGGTGGATTGTAGTACTTTGAGTAGACTTTTATGATAGAAATGTTCTGAATTGGGCAGTTTTGTCATTATTGGTTCATGCATTTTGTTTCATTGCTTACTGGAAAAATGTTCAAAACAATACATTTAAAATGTGCTCTAATAAGTGTGCTGTATTGTACAAGGAATATAATTCAATACAGTCAGGAATGTTTATCAAATAGCACGTGTATGTTTCATGTGCAAGGGGCCTATGATTTGAAAATAGCCCAAAGGTAATATTTATCTGCCACTGGCCAGATGCATTTTCTTTGAATGTGAGTTTCAATGCTGTTTCATTGAATGTGAGTTTATTTTCAAGGGCAGAGAAGTATGCCAAGTCTATTTTCATTGGGACTGTACTGCTTTGTTTAGCAGATGTCTTTTGGTGTTTGTGGTTGTTGTTGTTTGTCTTTCGGCTTTTCCCGGTTAGGGGTTGCCACAGCGGAACTCCGGTCCACTAATGATTGGCAGCAGATTTTCACGAATGCCGAGGTGCCAGCTCGACGTCCAACCTTCAAAGAAGGCATACCCATTTACGCATGTCTTTCGAACACCCATCCAACCGCGGGGAGAACATGCAGACTCCACACAGAAGGCACTCCCCACACTTCTGCCGAGAATCGAACGGGAGAACCTCTTGCTGTGAGGCAACAACGCTACCGCTGTACCACCTCAGTAATATAAAATGTAAAATAAAAATTTTAAATGAAATATAAATAATCATTGTAGCAGTAAAGCAGTATGCACATTAGTGTTTATGGTAAATGAGGTGAAATAGCCAAGTAATGGGACATTGGTCTGGGCCTCTGAGTCTGCGGCCATATTTTGGTTGTCTGTTCTTCAGTTTGCATTTGAAAGTTGGTATCTCACAGTTCCACTGGAGTGGATGGAGTTACATAATCATGTATGCAAATTTTATGTTAATCAGCATACAGATTTGTACCTATTTTCTTGGGCCTTCGTCCAGATTTTTGATGTTTCCAGGTTGAGAGGTATGTTTATACTGGCTCCTGAATTATCTGTAAACTGTACAGCATAGCCTCATCTCAGAAGTGAACAGAAAAACCTAGTTCCAAAGGAAACAGATACCCCACTCCAACTATCACTAAATGCAAAATAAATGTAAGCCTCTGTGACTGTAGCTAGAGATGCTTATGGAGTTATATGGGAGGCTGTAGTGCTGGACCAAATGTCCATTCAGGGTGCAATGTGTGGGACTTAGTAAAACCTGGCTGTGATCACATAAAGTACCTACTGAAGGTAGATCAGACTACAAGATTGTGAAAATTGAGATTCAGAGACGGCTTTAGCTGCCATGAGTAAGACCTTATTAAGGGTTAATTTGCATGTCTCTGAGTTACTGTTTTTGTTTCTTGTGGTAAAAGTCCTTTGTGTTGGGAATTGCATGTGATGCCCATTGTCCATGCATCTGGTTTGAACAGATATCTCTCACACACACACACACACACACACACACACACACACACACACACACACACACACACACACACACACACACTCACACACACACTCTCACACACACACACACACACACACACACACACACACACACACACACACACACACACACACGCGCGCACGCGCGCGCAGGCTCTCAACTCACGATTCTAACCATCCAAGCAGGCAGACTGTCACTCACAGACATACACAGTCATCTGACTCCATTCATACCCCTGCAGAAACACACACACACACACACACACACACATGCACACACGCACGCACACACACACACCTCACCATATCTCCACTGAATTTTGCTGCAGTTATGTGTACTGCGGCTTCTTCCGTAGAGGTCAGTGAGTAACAGCAGCATTTTAGCTGAGTTACATTTTTCAGCCAGTTGGAGTAATTTACACAGCTGTGGAGTTTGCTGACTTGCTTGGCAGAGTAAATCAGTAGCTGCAGGCATTAGTGGAGAGACCACATGACGAATTAGCATTAACCACTGCTCTGGATTGCTTCATTACCAGTTACCATAGCAAGTGGGATTACCTTCCACAATGATGATTCAACTAGAGGAAAACCACTGCAGTAGAACAGTCTCAGCATTGGAAAGGGTTACTGTGATGGGTTTGTCCAGTCATGGTTAGGGTTTACTGCTCATGTAAACTCTTTCTGAATCCCAGGGAATGTTCATTCAGCACAAATTAGTGTGCTGTATTCAACTGTTTTTTTGCCTCTGAATGCTTTCATTGATATTGCTTATATTTCGCATGATGAATGGTCAGCAAATTGTGTAACTTTAGACTGCAAGTTTCATTTACTGAAGAAGCATGGGAAACTTGGAGCACTCCACTTAAAAGTATCCCCTGTTTTTAAAAGACAGATGCCTTGTGCACTTGCGGTCTTTGTAAGGAAGAGCTGGGTGTTTCTGGAAACTGGCAAGTTTTAGACTGCAGTTTTCTCCATTGCCATGTCATACAACTTTCACTGGCCACACCCCGTGTGATATTTTCACACACAGCCAGTTGTGATGTCATTCTTCTGGCCATGCCTTCTATCGCACTGCCGACATATCAAAAGTGCTAGCCCAGTAGGAGACATAAAGTCACAAATATTGCAACAAAAGTTTAAAGCTGTGCATATTAAACTTAATTTAGATACAAGAAGACTGCAGATAGGATTATATATTCTTGTTACTGAATTCTGACAGGTTGGTAGAATGACCTGCTAGTTAGGGAGCAAACATAATTATACAAACCCCAGCTAAAAGAGAAGGAGCAAAGCTAGTTTCAGTGCAGTATTGCTGGTTTCATTTTCTTGCCGTACACCTGTCCTACTTCTTGTTAAGCATTTCTGTTGATTTTGTCTACCATATAGCAGCCAGTGTCTATACTGTATGTTCTGAATAGCAAGGACTATGCATTCATTGTAGTAATGTTACTATTTACTGAAATTGCCTATATAAGCCCTGACTAGGTATCTGCCAACTTCAGTTGGACTAGTGGTCTAGAAGCTAGTAAGGGGGATGGGAATGAGTGGTAAACACTTAGGTTACCCATCCCTGGGGAAGAGACTTTATTCTCTGCTAACAGCTGGGGCCCATCACCCTAGCTGCTGGTGGACCTCTGCTCTAATGATGGCTAGGAAGGATTTGAGCAAGATGGTCACATGGGTATGTGCACAAGTCTGAAGCATGTGACTTTATGTCTCAGCATGGGCCTGGTAATGGGAAATCCAAGGAAGGTGCAACTGGCTTAAGTGAAGAAAGCCACCAACTCCAAGAAGAGGCACTGTTTGAGCAAACGTTATGAAGGATGCTTTGTAGAGTATCGGTGACTGAAAGGAATTGGAATGAGCAGGGTCAGAGGTAATAGGAGCTGTTTGCGCAGAAGAGGAGGACAGTTACAGACATGGATAATATTGATGATTGAGGATAGACTTGTGAAAGGAGTATGGAACTAGAACATGGAGAAGGTTTTAATTCAGTCTGCTCCCACTTAAACACGTCTTGGCCCTGCAAAAAAAAGTGTGATATCCTTTTCTGCAAGTCTGACACTAGGGAAGGGACACAAGTTTCACTGGGTCAGGCTGGAGGAATGGTGGTACTGAAATTTTCAGAAGGTTTCTGCACAGGAACTTCATCTGCTGATTAGTGTCTGCAATTAGTTTTCAGATAAGCAGTGTTTTATTTATTTTATTTTGTTTGACTTTTGTTAACCAGGTTGGTCCGACAGAGCCTGAGCCCATTTTCAGCAGAGACCCGAAGAGGAAAGCTCCAGTGCTTGACAAACATTCAGAAAATACATAGATTGAAACAGAAGTTGAAACATAAATTGAAAACCTAAGTTAATACATCATGAATTTAAATCATAAGTTAATACATCATTTAGTTGTATGAGTCAGAGATACAAAATAGTGGAACAATTTAAGGAGCTAAACCTGCAAAAACATTGTAGTAAGAGTAATAATAGAGGTGCATACAGATACAGAATACTGATATGAAAAAAATAAAACTATAGGAAGTTGAGAAAGAGATCAGTTAGTAATAATAGAAGTGCATACAGATGTAAAATACTGATATGGAGCAAAAAGTATTAGAAGAGGAGAGAGATCAATTAGGATTTGTGGGAATAATAGCAGAGGTATTTACATGGTAATGGGTAGGGAGGAAGGGGTGAATTATATAGGGTCTTGGCAGACGCGGATCCATGAGTTTGAGGGGGTGTCTTTTAGTTATTTTCTGAAGCTGTTTCTGTGGGTAATAGTTCTTACATTGAAAGGGAGTTTGTTCCAGACTTGAGATATTGAGTATTTTTCGAGAAGTTTACCAATGGTTCTTTTGGGCTTGTATATATCCAGGAGGTGTTGGCCTGAGCTTTAGAGTGAGTGATTTGGGGTGTAGTAGGATATAGAGAAGACAGAGTGGGGCAGAGTTATTCTGCTGTTAATAGGTTCATAGGTGTGTATTAGGCTAATGGACCTGGAGCCTTCACAAGCCTGGCCCATAGGATTACCCTAGCATCATGCCACCCAACCATAGTTCCCAGTGCCTCTGTCGAGTAGAGCCACTAGAGTGATCCGCAAGGGGAGTTTTCTATTTCCCATCCACTCATCAAGATTTCTCTTGAAGAGGGCCAGTTAGGTGATGTTCATCGTGTTTCACTGTTGCAGTCATTACACTTGGGTTGTCCTGCTGGCAGGCTACCCGCAGTCGGCCCGAGTTCCAAAGTCTTGGTCTGGCATCGGTTGCTGTCTCCTCTTCCCTGACGTCAGTGAGCCAGGGGTATAAAAGATGCAACCGACGCCATTTTCTTCAGTCTTTCTTGCCACCCGGTGCCTGAAGCAAAAGCAGTTCGCAAGTGCCGGTCGGCCGACTCCCGAGATTTTCGAAATTGAGTTTCACAACCGAAGTCTTCAATAAAGCTAAGTACCCCGTTGGGGAAACTTTTTCTTGCTCCAGACCGATGTCAGTAAAAGTTAATAATTGTATTTCTTGTGGGAAGCAAATACCTCATAAGGACTTTCACTCTTACTGTATTCCTTGCCTAGGCCCTGACCACGACATTACCAGTTGTCGGTTTTGTGCTAGATTCAATAAACTCACTATTAAACGTCGGATTGATTTTGCTTTACATTATTTTGGCCGAAGGTTTAATTACATAATGCCATCGGAACAACCGACGACCGGAATTTACAAAAAACGCAAAGGCAAAGAAAAGGACAGGCATCCGAGGTCCAAAACCGACGAAGCCTCTTCTAGGCCAGTCGCTGGTTCGCCGGTTCTCACTGAGGTGCTTTCGCAGCCCCTGACACCCGCTACCTCAGAGCCACAGGCCGTATCCGACAGCCACGTGGAGACACCTAGGTCTGTGGAAACTCAAGGTATTGGGCCTACAGAAACTATTCCCTCAGATGGGTCCTGAGCTGCTGAGCAGGCATCGGCTTCTGAGGGTGTTTTCAGACCTTCACAGCTTACAATTAAGCCCACTACAGCAGCCAAGGCAAAGTCAGAAACACCATTAAAGACAAGGAAACAAGTACAGCATTCTCCAGAACAGTCATCCATGCCAAAGAAGCAGATGCTTAAAATGGCCGAAGACCTAATTACTTTAATAGCTGCGGTGGTGGTGCTGCGGTAGCGTTGTCGCCTCACAGCAAGACGTTGTGCCGTTCGATTCTCAGCTAGAGCGTCTTCTGTGTGGAGACATGCGTGAATGGACGTACCTTCGTTGAAGGTTGTGCGTCAGGGCTGGAAAACTCGGCACGTAAAAAATCTTTTGCCAATCATTAGCAGACTGGAGTTCCGCTGTGGCGACCCCTAACCGGGAAAAGCCGAAAGACACAAACAAACAAACCTAATAACTTTAATCAGGGGTTCCCATCCCCCTCCTGACAAAAGGCCTAGGCAAGAAACTGACTATGATTCCCCTGACCAGGTTTCTATTTCCTCTGATTCCTCTTCTGATCAGGGATATTCTCTCCCTCCCTATGAGGACTCTGATGCAGAAGAGTCTATACCTTCAGCCTCTCCGCCTGAGGATTATTCTTTTGGGGAAACCCTGCACACCATGAGGGAGCATTTCCATTGGGAGAGCCAGGATTACTCGGAATCCAAGAAAAGGCTCAGAAACTTTCTTTTATTGCCTCAGCACAGGCCCCTGGCTATTCCCCCTGTGCTTGATATTGTAGATGATGTTTTCTCTGAATCCAGTCTGACTCCTGATTCTTTACCCCCTGCACCAGTCAAGCCAGACAGGTACTACAGGGTCCCTGACTCTCATAAATTTCTTTACAAAAACCCTGCTGCAGATCCAGAAACAATTTCTCAGTGTCCTAAAGGGTTTAAGGCTTCCACTGCTAAAAATCCTGTCCCCTTGGATATGGATTCCAGAGTTCTGGACAGGTGGGGGAAAAAGTTTACAATTCTGCTACTTTAGCTAAGGGCTTTAAATTGCCAGTTCTACATGCTTAAATATCAACAGTACCTCATGTCATTGTTAAAACAAAAAATGGTTTCAAACTCAGAAAGTCCTGACAGTAAGGAAATGCAGGATTTATTGCATGCAGCTGAACAAGTGGGAAAGCATACTCTACAATGTGGTTTTGATTCATTAGAGGCTTCTTGTAGAGCCGCAGTTACAGGCTCTTTTATTCGAAGGCATGCTTGGTTGAAAGAACAAAGTTTACCTGACCATGTTAAAGTAAAATTATTGGATGCTCCACTACAGCATGATACTTTGTTTGGTGTTAAGGCAGAAGAGGTGTTAAAGAAAATGGAGGCTAAAGCAAAATCAATGCAGACAGTAAAGGATTTCTTACAGGTTCAACCACCTAGGTTTAGCAAAAACTGGCCTTCAAAAAATTGGTCCTTACCAGTGTCAGACAGGCCACAAAGAGGCAGATACAGACGCCCAAGAGGCAGATCTCAGCCCCAAGGCTCCTACAGACCTAAACAATGGGGTGCTTCAGCCCCCAAAGGAGGGGAAGACAAATCACAACCTTATAGGAAACAGTCCCAATGACTTTCCTCTACAGATGCCAAGCACTTACCTTTTGGCAGCACCCCTAGGGGGAAAACTAGCACTTTTCTCAAAAAATTGGCACATAATCACCCAGGACAAATGGGTACTGAATGTTATTTCTCAGAGTTACAGGTTCCACTTCCACATGCTTCCATAATCAAAAGGTATGCCGGACCTGCCACAAAACCAATGGGCAGAGGCGAAAAAACAAATTGCTGCTCTCATGGACATGGGAGCTATTCAAAGAGTACCACAGCAAGAACAGGGGCAAGGATTTTACTCAAGACTTTTCTTAGTACCCAGAAAGGACAAAGCCTGGAGACCAATACTGGACCTGTCAATCCTAAATACTTTCCTGGATGTTCCAAAATTCAAATTGTTAACACTACAGCAACTTCTACCCATGCTGGGCAAGAAGGCTTGGCTAGTTACTTTGGACCTCAAGGAGGCATACCTGCATATCCCAATCGGACAATCTTGCAGAAGATACCTCAGATTCATAGCAGGCTCAATGCATTACCAATTCTCTGCACTGTCCTTTGGCTTATCTACTGCGCCCAGGGTCTTCACAAAATGCCTGGCACCAGTAATTGCATTTTGCAGACAAAAAGGAATTCAAATATATCCCTACTTGGACGACTGCCTTATTCAAGCAGAGAGCAAGGACATTCTACTAAAGCATCTGGCGTTTGTAAAAAGATTACTAATTTGCCTAGGGTACACAGTAAACGAAAAGAAATCAAAACTAGTGGCCTCTCAAGAGATAATATTCCTGGGTGCAAGCTTAAATACAACTGCCCAGGTGGCTTATCTCACGCCAGACAAACAAAGGCAACTGACTCATTACTTTCAAATGATGGCAACAAAAACCCAGCTCCCTGCAAGAAAAATTCTGCAGGCCCTGGGCTTCATAGCGTCTTGCATTCTACTAATTCCATATGCAAGACTGCATATGAGGAAACTACAATGGTATCTAAAAAGTGTTTGGACTCAACATTGTCACAGCCTGGAGACAATCATAACTTTAATTCCCAGCCTACAACAGGAGTTTCGATGGTGGTCCCAGGCCTGTCACCACAATAAGGGACAGCCTTTCACCTTACCCACAGCCAGGCAGACAATAACAACGGATGCATTGGATTATGCCTGGGGGGGGCACATATGGCAGGAAAATTTTTTCAGGGCACGTGGCCCAAGGAACAAATGCATCTTCACATCAATCAGAAAGAGATGCTAGCTGTACAGAATGCCCTGACAGCTTTCAAGGACCTACTACATCCAGGACAACTACTAATCAAGATGGGCAATACCACAGTTATGTGGTACATAAACAAGCAAGGGGCACACATTCCTACCCCCTATGCAGGCAAGCCATGACTTTGTGGAACACAGCACTGACCTATCAAGTACATCTGCAGGCACAATTCCTGCCAGGAACAAAAAATACACTGGCAGATGAACTAAGCAGAAATCTCATGGACTCTCACAAATGGAAACTAAATCCACAGGTGTTCAACATGATAACAAGGAAATGGGGACGCCCAGACCTAGATCTTTTTGCCTCCCCTCACAATTGCCAACTACAGAAATTCTACACAAGAACTTACCACTCTCAAGCATGGAAAGTGGATGCTCTATCATTCAGCTGGAAAGCCCTGACAGTCTATGCCTTCCCTCCAATGCCTCTTCTTACCAAGGTGCTCCTAAAAGTCAGACAAGAAAGGTCAAAAATGATTCAGATTGCCCCAGACTGGCCACGCCAGCACTGGTACACAATCCTAAAGAGCTTGTCTCAAGGCCCAGCTTGGCCTTTACCTCAAATTCCTCATCATCTGACTCAACAAAACAATCAGATTCTGCACAGTCAACTCAGAACCTTAAATCTGACAGCATGGCAGATAATGTAGCCACTCAGACTGCACCTCTCTCTCTAAAGCTGTTATGGATGTCATTTTAGAAGCCAGGAGGCCGAGCACTAGGAAATCTTATGCAGACAAATGGAAGAGATTCTGTGCTTGGAACCAGGCACAAGGGCTCAAACCACTTGTTCCAAATATACCTCAGATTTTACAATACCTAACTGAGATGCTGGACAAAGGCCTATCTTTCTCATCAATTAAAATCCATGCCTCTGCCATTTCAGCTCATTACAATACAGAACCTCCTATTTTTTCACATCCTATACTAAGACAGTACCTGAGAGGGGCAAAAAACATAAGACCCCCAAGGAGAGCACCAGTACCAACTTGGGATCTCAATTTTGTTTTAGAAAAACTCACACTGCCTCCTTTTGAACCAGCCAGCACAGCTGATATAAAATTCTTATCATGGAAAACTGCTCTGCTCCTAGCAATAACTTCAGCAAGAAGAGTCTCAGAGTTACAGGCATTAATGGCTGTGGAACCTTTTATCATTTTTCACCAGGACAGGGTTTCTCTTAAATTCATAGGTTGATACTAGGCTATGTGCCCTAGGGCATTTATTAGCCTAGCCAGAGTGTGTTTGGCTTTCGCCACCCTTTTAGATTAGTAGACTGTGTCTTTGTATAGTAGGTCACAGAAGATAGCCCTTTTAAGGTTAGTTTACTGTGCCTCTGTCTAGCAGGGACACAGAAGAGATCCCAGGGGTAAACTTACGATCTCCAATCCACTTGTCAAGATTTCTCTTGAAGAGGGTCAGTGCCTAACTTGGACTGGGATTTTGTTCCAGAGTGAGGGGAGCCTCTGGGATATGAATCTGTCCCTCCAGCATGTCCTATTTATTTCTGTGCTGAGGTTTAAATCCCTGGAGCGTGTAGCTCTAAGGGATCTGGATTTCCTGAGGTGGAGCATGTCCATTAATTCTGGGTTGGACATGGCTTTATACGTCAGGCACAGATCGCCTCTGAGTAGGCGGTAAGCAACTGAGTAGAGCTGGAGTTTCTTTAGCCGAACTGCATAGGGCATCTGTTTGAGTCCCTTGATCCTCTTGGTGAGGGACTTTTGGGGTCTTTCCAGTTGCTGCAGGTGTCTGGTAAGGTACATCCCAAATGGGGCATTGTATTTAATTATAGGCCTGATGAGTGATGAGTAGAGGGGCACAATGACCTCTCTTGATCTAGATGTGAAACCTTTTGTGATAAGGTGGGCCATATAGAAGGTCTTTCTAACCACTTTGGCAAAGTGATTGTCAAAGGAGAGATTACTATCTATTTGGGTCCCCAAATCCCTAATTACTTCTTCCGTACTTAATGGATTACCACCTATGTGGTAATTTGTGGGCACTTTGTTTTTCCCAAAGGGGATGACTATGTGGTAAATTGTGGGCACTTTGTTTTTCCCAAAGCGGATGACTATGCATTTTTTGGCATTTAGCTTTAGGCCATGGCTCTGGCACCAGTTATCCGTCTCTGTGAGACCATTTTGGAGGATGCTTGTATCAGCCGGAGAGTCGATTATGGCACCCAGTTTGCAGTCATCTGCGAACTTGGTCAGCCATAGTCCTCCCGTGTTAGCCTGTACCTCAGAGAAATATATACCGAACAAGAGAGGTCCCAGGACTGAACCTTGTGGGACGCCACTTGTAACTGGTTTAGAGTCTGACATGGCATCTGCAATTCTGACCATCTGGGTTCTATCCCTGAGCCAGTTTGCAACCCATCTTGTGACATAGGGGTTGATATTTAAGCTGGTGAGCTTATTTATGATGCCCAAGTGGGGTATTGTGTCAAAGGCTTTTGCGAGGTCCAGGTAGGCTGTGTGGACTACCTTCCCTTCGTCTATGGCCCTGGTAACTGTTTCAAAGAAGTCGACCAGGTTCAAGAGGCAAGATCTGCCCTTAACAAAGCCGAATTGGATAGGATCCAGTGTCTGGAGGTTCCCAATGTCTTTGCTTATGAGTTCTATGATGATACGCTCCATAGCTTTGCAGACCAGGCTAGTCAGGCTTATAGGGCGATAGTTTCCGGGGTCTTTTGTGGCACCACCTTTGTGGAGTGGGACCACTGTTGCTGTACGCCATTCCTTGGGTACATATCCTGTAGTAAGGCTGAGACTGAACAGTGACTTTATCTGAGGGTTAAGTTCTTCTTGAAGCTCGTGTAAGAAGCAGCCCGGGGCACCATCCGGTCCCATTGATGCTGTGTTTTTTGCTTTGGAGAGGGCAGCTCTCACCTGTTCATCTGTGATGTCAGGGAGGCTACACTCTGTTGGGATAGACATTTGCTCTTTTGGGGGGGTGGGGGGGAGAAATTTGCACTGAACCTGTCTGCCAGGATGTTGGCAATGTCTGTGGGTTCAGTGTATTTTTTGTCATTTTGCACTAACTCAGAGCATATCTGGGAGTTGCCGCCCAGCTTCCTGACATAACTAAAGAAGGCCTTGTGATTATCTTTAGTGTCTTGTGCAATTTTCCTTTCGAAGCTGGCCTTAGATAATTTTATGAGGGATCGTAGTTTCTTGCTAGTACTGATCAGAGATGCCTTTCCTTTTTGGGATTTTGCTCTATCATGTAGTAGCTTCCTCCTTCTGTTGTATAGCTTATTTATGGCCGGGGTCCACCAGACAGGTCTCCTGCCTTTGAGGGAGTGAGTCTTGGTTTTATTTGGGATAGTACGATCCATGCATTCCTGTAGGTGTCCATAGAATGCGTTTGTAAAGGATTCTGCGGTTTGAGATGTATTTTCCACTGGCCCGGGGGCTTTGAAGGATACCACCTTGGTTTTGAGAAGTATAAAGTTTACTTTTGAGAAGTTCTTCACCGTGGTTTCCTTGGCTGGGGGTGGGAACGGGATATGGATGTCCAATGAGATTAATTTATGGTCTGACCTTACCAATGAGGGGTATACCTCTGGTGTGGAACATAGAGTCCCCATGTTGGTGATGACCAGGTCCAATATGTTTTCCCCTCTTGTGGGGGTGGTAACCAGTTGTTCCATAGCATTTGAGTTTATAAATTCTAGGAACCATTGGGTGAGGATGTTGGGGCTTGAGTAGTTTTCCCAGTCAATGTTTGGGTAGTTGAAGTCACCCAATATAATGGTGTTTGGAGAGACCTTCATATTCTCCAGTGTTGTCAGGAAAGCCGAGTGGGGTTCCTGAGTTTGGGAGGGTGGACTGTAGCAGGCTACAAACTGAAAGGCAGTTTTGCCCACTGTTAGTTGCACATGGATGGTCTCCGATGCTTCATGCAGTGCCACTAACCTGGAGGTGTGTGTATCTTTGATGTATATGGATACTCCCCCTCCTTTTGTGGTTCGGTCCGAGTTTTGTGGCCGAAAAGCATGGTATGAAGTATAACCTGGTAGTGCTGGGGTGCTTTCGGGAGCCTTGAACCAGGTTTCTGTTACTGCACAGATATCGATATTCTCCATACTGAGGAGAGCCTCGAGTGCATGCATCTTGAGGTTTAGACTTCTGGCGTTGAGCAGCATTACCCTTAGTTTTTTTTTCATTTTGTTGTCTATGGAGGTGGGTTTGTCTTTTGAGCCTTGCCTAAAAAAGGCACTATGGGGGTGGCAAGAGCCTTAGCCAGTATTCAAAAGCCCAGGGGTGACAGGTGCAAGCCGTCCCTAGCGAAGCAACGTGGCTTGTCGAGCATGTCATCCCAGGCTGACAGACACTGGATCCCCTTTAGATGACACCAATGCTTTAGCCAATTGTTAAAATTGATCATTTTGTCTTTATACTGTGGCATCATTTTTGGTGAGGGCTACTCAAAGTCAGGGTCATACCGGACTGGGCTACATGATCAGAGAGCTCCTCTTATGTCTCTTTTCATGTAGTCCAGGGAGGTACGTCTCAGGTCATTCACACCAGCATGGACAATGACGGACTCATACTTGTACTTGCTTTGGAGTGACCTGAGTGCATGCATTATGCACTATGTGGTGGATCTTGGCACCCAGCAGGCAGCTTACAGTGACCTTCTTGTTCAGTCTGGTGAGTGGGACGTCAGTGTGTCTGACAATAGAGTCACCTATTACAAGTGTATTAGGTGTGTTGTTTAGCCTTAAGGGCTGTGGCTGTGTGGCACACTGACTTTGTGAACTATGTGATACGTGGGTATTGTTGTGGGGTAGGGTTTGCTTGGATGTCTGCTTTCGAGGTCTCTGCTGCTTAGGCAGATTTTTGTTTAGAGCCTCCGAGTATGTTTTTGTGCGTTTATGTGTTTGGTTTGCTGATGCGGTAGGTCTATGTGAGACTGGAATTGCAGTGTTTGTGGTTCCCTTCTCCTCCTGACTGACTGAGCCAGTACTGGGTTGAGAGAGCTCAGCCTCCAGTTTGGCTATGTAGTTGCATCTCTCACATATATTTGAGCTTGTAGGGAGGAGGAGAGGGTGGTCTGTGTACATAAGGCAATTGTAACATTGCCTCAAGATTCCCAGATTCACCAGCTGGACTGGAAAGTAAACCCGAAACTGACTATTGGACATGCCAGAATAGTATAAGGAACTACTTTTTGACTGATCAAAAAGGACAAATAGGGAGCCAAGTACTTAAAAGGGGTATAAGAGGGTGTAGTGCTTGAGTTTATTAGTGCTTACTTACGAGATTACTCATAAGAGCAAGTGCAGGGCTTTAGGATGGAAATAGAGTGCTTACTTTGAGATTTAGATCAGTTCTAAGGGAAAAAGTGAAGAGCAGACTTTGTGGAGCCGGGAATACTTTAAACCTGATTAAGCGGCACTGCCCCATGCTGCGCTATGTGCAAAACTGCGCAAATGCAGGTTTTAAAGCAGGGAAACTGAAAGAGATAGGAATTGACCCAAAACGGTCAATAAGCTACTAGTTTCAGGGCTGAGACCACTCCTCCAGGGACAGATAGGCTGCTCAAAGCTCCCCACTCTCACTGGTGAACAGAGAAGCTTCCTCCTATCCAAGTAAGGATATGGGCAACACAGGAAACTATACCACAGTCCGGAATTCAGCAAAGCCTGAAATCTGGACTAATCTAGTTCAGCAAAGGCGGGAAAAGAGAATTTTTTTTTTTTTTTTTTTCAGAGAACAGCAGAAAAACACAGAAAACACTGTAAATGCTTAGGACAAACCCAACATTCATGCCAAAAGTAGTTTCCAATGTGGCCCTGAACCAAACCATTCATTTACCAACTTTCTACCCAAATCCCCAGAATAAAGGGGAGACTTCTGCATGCTGGATATACACAGACAGCTACGATTCTACTTGGACAAAACAAAAGCTTTCAGAAAAACTGAGCAACTGTTTGTAGCCTATGCTGCAGGATCACAAGGAAAACCTATAACAAAGCAGACAATTTCAAAATGGATAGGACACTGCATCCGCTTCTGTTATGCACAACATGACAAATCAGTGCCTAAGGACATTAGGCCATATTCTACCAGAGCAGCAGCCACTTCAGCAGCCTTTCTCAGGAGTACCAACCAAAGACATTTTAGAAGCTGCAACCTGGAGCTCAGTGCACACTTTCACCAAGTACTACCACTTACCTCTCTACTCTAAATCCAGAGCAGGCTTTGCCACTGCAGTCCTGCAGGGCCTGGTAGCCTCTCCATATCCAATTTAGACCCAGCCACCCAACCTCAGCTTTGGGATTCAACCCAAGTGTAATGACTGCAACAGTGAAACACGATGAACATAGTGCAGTTGTGTACCTACCATAAATGTAGATGTTCGAGTGTATTCACTGTTGCAGTCCAGGTTACCCTCCCACCATCCCCATTTTCATTGCTGGGACTTTTCTGTACTTCTCAACTCTATACAACCTATGGGGTGTATTTGCTTGTAGATGAAGAAAATGTTCATATTAGTACATGCATGCTTTTTGGCATAATTTTATTTTTCCAGCCTTCCTATCTGGGGGCACCTGACATCTGGGGCAAGAAAAACTGAAGAAAATGACGTCGGTTGCATGTTTTATACCCCTGGCACACTGACGTCAGGGAAGAGGCGACAGCAGCCGACGCTGGACCAAGACTTTGAAACTCGGGCCGACTGCGGGTAGCCTGCCAGCAGGATAACCCAAGTGTAATGACTGCAACAGTGAATACACTCGAACATCTACATTTATGGTAGGTACACAACTGTACTTTCTGTTTGACATGTATGGGAAGTCTATTCCATAGCATGGGCAGTCTCTGGGTTATGAACCTGCCCCTCCAGCATGTTCTGTTCATTGTGGCAATGAGTTTGAGGTCTCTGGAGCATGTGGTGTGGAGGGATTGGGATTTCTTTAGATGTAGCATTTCTAACAGAGCTGGGTCAGACTTGGCTTTGTAAGTCAAGCAGAGGTTGCCTCTAAGTAGGCGATATGAGACAGAGAATAGTTGGAGTTTTTTTGAGTCTGTCCATATAGGATGTGTTTAAGGCCTAGGATCCTCTTTGTGAGGTACTTTTGCAGCCTCTCCAGTTGTTGCAGGTTTCTAGTGAGGTACATGCCAAATGGGGCATTATACTTGATGATTGGCCTAATGAGGGAAGAGTAGAGGGAGACAATGACCTCTTTCTTTCTGGATGCAAAACCCTTAGTAATGAGATGTGCCACATAGAAGGACTTTCTGACCACAGTGGCAATGTGGTGGTCAAAAGGGAGGTTGCTGTCAACCTGTGTTCCCAGATGTCTTAGAACGCCTTCTCTTTTCCATCGATGTGGTAATTCATGGGAACTGGGTTTTTCCCAAAGGGTATGATGACACATTTTTTGGCATTTAGCTTAAGGCCATGGTTCTGGCACCAGTTGTTGGTCTCAGTTAGGCATTTCTGTAGGATTTCAACATTACTTGGGGAGCTAATAATGGCTCCCAACTTGCAGTCGTCTGCGAACTTTGTCAGCCAGAGTCCCTTCGTGTTGGCCTGGACTTCTGAGAAGTAGATACCAAACAGGAGAGGACCCAGGACCGATCCCTGTGGGACTCCACTCATCACTGGTCAGCAGTCTAACTTGAGTCAACTACTTTAACACTGTGGGTTCTATCTGTGAGCCAATTTCTAACCCACCAAGTGATATAGGTGTT
This sequence comes from Protopterus annectens, assembly GCF_019279795.1. Lineage (NCBI taxonomy): Eukaryota > Metazoa > Chordata > Ceratodontiformes > Protopteridae > Protopterus > Protopterus annectens. Next base: position 1,577,007,900 of record NC_056728.1, on the reverse strand, counting down.
GATGTCTAGCTTAGTGAGTTTTTCCATGATTCCTGAGTGGGAATGGTATCAAAGGCCTTGGCCAGATCATGGTAGGCTGTATGAACCACCTTGCCTTCATCCACAGCTCTGGTGACTGACTCAAAGAAGTCGACCAAGTTGAGCAGGCATGATCTACCCTTCAGAAAACCAAACTGTGTGGGATGCAGAGTTTAGAGATTCCCTATATCCTTGTTTGTAAGGTCCATGATGATGCATTCCATAGCTTTGCGTATCAGACTTGTCAGGCTAATGGGGCAATAGTTTCCAGGGTCTGTAGTCACTCCTCCTTTGTGGAGAGGGATGACTATTGCAGTGTGCCATTCGTTAGGGACAAAGCCTGAGATGAAGCTGTGATTGAACAGGGCACACAGGTGAGGTGCCGGTTCATTCTGCAGTTCATGTAGAACACAGCCAGGGATGTTGTCAGGTCCCATAGAAGCTATATTCTTGGCCTTGGAGATTGATGTTTTAACCTGTGCAGCAGTAATACTGGGTGCCTGGTAATCTACTGGTATTATGATTGGTCCTTTGGGGGGGAGGGGCAAAGTTGGCACTGAATCTGTCGGCCAGTATTTTGGCAATATCTGTTGGCTCAGTATAGAAGGTACCATTGTGCAGTAGCTCAGAGCAAATCTGAGTATTGCCATGGAGATTCTTTACATAACTATAGAAGGCCTTGTGGTTGTCTTTACTATCTGCTTCAATTCTGTTTTCATAGTTAGCTTTAGAGGATTTGATGAGGGATTTCAACTTTTTGTTGAGGCTGACAAGGGAGTTTTTCCAGTCTTGGGACTTCACCTTATTCCGCATCAGTTTCCTCCTCTTGTTGTAGAGTTTGTTTATGCAGGGGACCGCCAGATTGGCATCCTTTTTTTGGAGGAGAGCATCTTGGTTCTATTGGGTATGGCGAGATCCATGCATTTGTGTACGTGTCCGTACAGTGCATTGGTCTATGATTAAGTGGTCATGCAACTATTCTCCATTTGCATGGGTGCCGTGAAGTTAGCCACCTCTGTTTTTAGGAGCCCAACGTTAGCTTTGGAGAAGTTTTTCATGGTGGTTACCTTTGCGGGGGTGGGGTGGGAGGAATGTGGATTTTCAAGGTGATTAGTTTGTGGTCTGATCTAACCAGGGAGGAGTTGACTATTGCTGTAGAGCAATGGTCGCCCATGTTATTAATGACCAGGTCAAGGATGTTGCTACCTCTAGTGGGGGTATGAACGAGCTGGTCCAGGGCATTGGAATTAATGAATTCCAGGAAATGTTGGGCAAGTGTATTGATACATGAGTAATTTTCCCAGTTAATGGAGGGGTAGTTGACATCAGCCAGTATGAGTGTGTTAGGTTGGACCTTAATTTCCTCCAAGGGTGCTTAGGAACATGGAATGCCAGTCTTGGGACATGGTTGGGGACCTGT